>NW_009198328.1:6261-37869 GCF_000690835.1 Fulmarus glacialis
GACTGGGTGGGAGGCAATCAGGCTCTGGCCCATGGCAGGACCTTGTTCACCACCATCCCTGTCCAGTGCAGGGTATCTCCAGTTGGAAGGGACCCGTCAGGATGATTGAGTCCCACTCCCTGCTCCTCGCAGGACTGTTGTCCCTCAAGCGGGGTTCGTCACCCGCTGTGCAACGAGCCAATCTCACACAGAGCCGAGATAGTTGTTTGTTCCGTGTCTGCGCAGAGGTGGGTGCTGGGTGGTAACTCCGCAGAGCTAGCACCCCTCAGTTCACACAAAGTGAGCGTTTTATACATTCCGAGCGACAGTTATCAGTATTTTTTAAATTTCCACTTAGTCACACTTACTTCTATTTGTTCCCGTATGCCTCGCCTTCACTTAAAGTCAGTGTCCTTTCTTTTGACTGCGCATATTCAGCGGGGAAGGGGCTTTGTCGGGTAGGGGGCTTTCCTGCCCGGGGGTGGGTTTTTTACCATGCCAGTTAGGATAGTTCACCCGTAGTTCAAGTAGTTGTTTCTTTTTCTGTTCTCTTAGTGCTTACCTTGGTACTCCCTTACTTGGCTGACTCAGCATGTTTCTTCCCCAAGGCCGTGCCCAGTTCCCTCCCTACAGAGGTTGAATAACGTCTTGTTTCGTTTCTCACCAGAGCCTTCCCGGGATTCACCATCCTCGGTGCATCTAATCCCTCAGATAAACAATGTCAGTGTAACCTAAAAGCTAACTGTTTGATTAGACTACAGGACTACCTAAAGGCTTCCCAAGACTTGGCTAATCCTGCCGGCATGTAACTGTGGAGCAACCTGGGCAGGTCTCTGACCGCCTGCTTTAGGCATGGCATCTCTTTAACATCCCTGGGCTTTACAGGACATCAAAATCATATTGCTCAGCTAACGTAACACTGAAGAAGCAGCAAGAATTTACCGTCTCTTACTCATAGACCTCAAAGAATTTGCCAATGATGTCTATGAGCGATAGAAACCGAGCTGATGGTGCAGGCAATTGCAGGACAGAAAATGAAATCAACTTACCCAGCCTCAGAGAAAGCATCAGGCTTGTGCTGCTCACCAGGAAGATCTTGTCCAGGTTTCTCTTGGATGCACCTCTTGCAGACTTCACCCCCTTAGAGAGAGGGACTTCCATCCGGGCAAAGACCTGACTTCTTCAGCTCCTGGACCTTGACTTTCACGTACTCGTCCAGCCCGTCCCACTGGAGGGGCTGAATCTGCAAGAGCGGGATGACACAACCCTTGTCACAGCAGCCTGGTGCAATGACAATATGTTCCAGCATTTCTCTCCCTGGAACCTCTTCAAGTTCCAGGGAGAACTCAAACCAGGACCGCGAAGGGGAAAGCAATAGAATTATCCCTATTCGTGCATAAATCCCTGCTTAGCTCAATCCAGTGTGCAGGGAATGGCTTTGCATTTGTTTCCCGAGCAGGATGAGGGTGTTGGCTACCCAGAAAAATGGTCAGAGAAGGATTGAGAAGGCAGCAGCGTGCAGAGGCAATTGCCAGGACGAGCCCTGCTCTGCTGGAGACTACAGCCACCCGTCCCATGGCCTACGGGGTGCAGCTGTAAACATCCACCAAGGAGAAAACAACAAGAATTTCCTCCATATAATCTTGTACCAGGTTTCTCCTCCTGTTCAGGTAGAGCTTCCTGATGTGCCCTCTCAGCCTGGAGATTTCTGAAACAGCGTAAAAAGGCGACATTTCAAATACTGGGGAGGAGGATTCTCCATCCCCATAGGTGAGCACGGGAGAGGACATTGGTCCTATTTGTGATCCAAAGCGTCCAGGTTTTTTGTCCGTCTCAAGATTGCAGATTTCTTCAGGAAAAAAGAAACTGCACTCCTGGTAAAGCATAGCTTGAAAATCTCAAGATCGCAGATTTCTTCAGGAAAAAAGAGACTGCACTCCTGGTAAAGCATAGCTTGAAAAGGCAGCCAAAGAGCAGCCGGGCTATGGGAGAGGGAGAGGCTGAGTCGTCCCCACCGCAAGCCTGCGGGAAGAGGGCTCCTGGGGACCAGAGCTGGTCCTGCCTTCGGGCAGGGGGATGGATGAGGCCGTGGACAACCCTCCCAGACCTGCACACACCCAAAATGAACAGAAACGGAGAAAAGCAATGGAAAGCAAGGCTGGAAAAGTGACCCGGAGGAACTCCTGGCTGGCTGGGAAAGGGCAGTAAGCCAGTAATGCACACAATTAACGCCTCTTTTGCTAATTTGAGGGAGAGCCAGGGGACACACTCGTGAGATGATAAAACATTTATCTTGTTGCTGGTGGGGAAAATCCACTTTTTGGAGGGGTGGAGGGGTTAAAAGGTTAGGGCAAACTGCAGCATCTCAGCCGGACACCTCGGCCCCTCAGCAGCCCTCGATGATCTTAAGGGACTTTTCTGACCTAAAAGATTCTATGATTCTATGCTAACCCATGCAATGCCCACAGGACAGCGCTACACTTCCAGGTGCCCAAACAGTTTGGTAAAACTGGCCACAAAATATTAACTAGGTTGGAAGTTCAGATGTTGCTATTTATGTTTTCATGGCAAATAGAAAGAAAAAAGAGCCTACCGTATTTAATGGGAAAAGACACGTGTGTAAACGTTAGCACCGTAACTGATGCACTTGTTGGCAAAATTAAAAAATGAATAATCCTTCCCAGCCAGCAAACTCTCTGTAAAGGACTCCACCCGCATCTTTTCCTTTATTGCTCTGCCCTTTTTGGTTTTCGATACCTGGTTCCTCTCCAAAATGGCATCGTGCGTGCACAGAGCCTTCTAGATTACAAAACATAGCAAATGTTAGGAGGAGCAAATTCCCAATGCTACCAAAGCTCTCCTGACCCAAGGCAAAGCTGCCAACAAGTCGGCTGGAAGCCGGCGGAGCCCTCATGCCGGCTACCCTGGCACTGCCGGACCGCAGGCAGGGCTCGGGGTCTTCTGGTCCTGAAGCCATGCGCGTGGCAATGCCGACGCATCCCCTGCATCTCTGCCCGTGACGAACAAGGGCCCTCGGCTACTCCTTTTTATAAGCCGTGGGAGACATTCGTCATCCTCAAAAGAGAAATGGGGCTCTTCTCATGTCTGCTCTTTGGAAATACTCTGGTAGAAAAGGAATAAGGATTTTGGCCACACAAAGAAGGCAGAAAACACTCACCTCCATCCTTCCAGTGTTCCTGGGGGAATGAAAAAAATAAAAGAAGAAGAAAAAAGATTCTTTTAGGAAATATGGCAGAGCTGAACCTCTTATCGTGCCCTTTAGTGAGAGCAGGCGGCGCAGTTTGCAGAAAAATGACAGCGTGGCCAGTCCAACCCGTAACAACATCCCGGGTTTACTGGCTCACGTCAGACCCAGGTGCTTAAATCCGTTAATTTGGGCTGTTACGGAACAAGATAGTCCTTTCAAACTCCTTTGAATTAAGGATGGTTTCTGTGGTGGGATCCCCGACAGCCCGTCGTGGGCAGCAGAAAAGGGCAATCCCTCCGTGCTGTCTGGGCAGAGGGACGTTGTAACAGGAGTGGCGAAGGGAGGCGATGGCTTGTGTGGGTCAGAAAGACAGCGATGAAAACAAGGGGGATGAGAGAAGGGCTAGAGCAGGTCAAAATCACTCTGGGGAAAGGCAATTAAACAGATTTTACTGGCATAGCAATGGGGTCATGCTGTAAATCCCCGAAACGGGTCTGGGTGCCAATGCTCTTAAATGCGTAATGAGCTGGGAATTAGTCATGACGTGGAATGCCATTTTCCATACACTGGGTGGGTAAGAGAGGCTGCGAATGAGACCTGATCCTGCCATGGATAAAGAGCATCCCCTCTCCAGCCTGCTCTTGTGGGATCTGGACCGTGCACGAAGGCTGTTACAGCATCTTGGTGACCACCAAGGTGACATCGCTGCACTTCCCAGCCTGGCAAGCTTTAATTGCCTTTTGCAGTACGATTTCATGTACTGCCCCGAAAACGCATTCAACATCAACGATAATCCAAATGGACGAGCTCTCCAGGATGCTTTTAAGGGAAAGAAAGGGTCTTGTGGGATCTGGACCGTGCACGAAGGCTGTTACAGCATCTTGGTGACCACCAAGGTGACATCGCTGCACTTCCCAGCCTGGCAAGCTTTAATTGCCTTTTGCAGTACGATTTCATGTACTGCCCCGAAAACGCATTCAACATCAACGATAATCCAAATGGACGAGCTCTCCAGGATGCTTTTAAGGGAAAGAAAGGGAAGGGGAGGGTCCAAAAGCGCTGCATCGGTGCTGGTGCTCGTGGTTTCGGAGACGGCTCCTGGCAGGGATGCTTGAGCTCAGACATCGCCATGGCTCTGCTGGCCATGAGTTTGGGGTATCACCTCCACCTGCTCAGCTTGTGGCTTCTTTCCCCTGCCATGAGCCTCTGGGCTCTTTGCAGCCTCCCTTTAAGAAGGACTCACGGAAATACCAAAGCGAGTCCCACCTGCCAGTCACCTCTTTCCAGATTTCATCCCTTTTGCTGTTGGCATCGCCTGTCCCTGGGATGTCCATGAAGACAACACCTTAGGCACCAAGTCTGACACGGAGAGAGTCACTTCCACGTGCCTGATTGGGGCCAAAGCCACATCTGCTCCCCATGGAGGGTTTTTTTCCCACCACCCTAACCCCACCACCCTAACCCCACCACTGCTGTCCTGGTTGCAAATGGATGGGTCCAGTGTCCGGATTTCCACTGTCTTGGCATCAGGAGAATAACTGAGGAATCCCTTACCCATGGGCTGATCCCCACCACAGGAGCATGCCCCTTTTTGAGAGGTTTCTGCATCCCAGGAGGTTGAACAGACTCCTCACCTCATCCTTCCACTCCTGCTGGGGTGGAGCGAGGAGAACATGATTTAGCAGGACAGCACGGGCAGGCTGGGGACAGGGACAGCTTCGGTGACAGGCAGCAATGGGAAGAAGCAGCATGGGGGGCTGCAATGCCCCCTCCACCCACAAACTTGCCCAGAGACCTTTATTCCAGACAAGTCCAGCTGTCTGGAGCAGAAAGGAGAAAGCTATTGCTTTTGGCACGAAGATGCCAAAGAGCCCAATGAGGATGGGGTCAAAGGCAGACTTGGAGGAGGGGTGCAAGGAGAAATCATCGAATCATTGAATCACAGAATGGTTTGGGTGGGAAGGGACCTTCAAAGGTCATCTAGTCCAACTCCCTGCCGTGGGGAGGGACATCTTCAACTAGATCAGGTTGCTCAGAGCCCCGTCCAACCTGACTTTGAATGTTCCCAGGGATGGGGCACCCACCACCTCTCTGGGCAACGTCTGCCAGTGTCTCACCGCCCTCAGAGTAAAGAATTTTTTTCCTTACATCTAGTCTGAATGCAAACCACTGTGGCACATGCAAATACCAGGGGAGTTTTCTCCTTGCTAGATACAATAATTCCACCACCAACACCTCCCAAAGGAGCTATTTCTGCAGCATGGCCTTTGCTCTCTAACATCCTTACCCTTCCCTCTTTTCCCTGCTCCAAACCCTGGCTGGCCTATTCTAAAGTGGGAGAAGCTCCCAGGGAGCTCTGCAGGAGATGGGACACAGCTCTCCACTCGCTCTTGCCTTCTGTCCCAGGAGACCCTGTTGGACTTCCCTCTACTTTGCTGCAAGCTATAATCCCTCCTCTGATATTTCCATGGGATGCCAAGAAGGACAGCTAATTTTCCTTATGGCAGGAAGCTGTCAGAGAGCCAGATCTGCTTTATGCACCCCTCTGGATCGATCCAAGTAGGCAACTCCCGGTTTTATTTTTCTCTCTAGAAACAAGCCTCTGCCAAACCCTCTGAGCACAGCTAAACCTCGGAGCTAGATTTGCATTGTTTGCAAAGTTCCCGTTCTTTCTACTCAAAGCAGTTTGGTGGGGAAGATACCCAGGGCCGAGGGGCTCTTTTCCCAGCGAGCAATCAGAACGAGTTGCTGCAGGCATGGGGGACCGGTATGGGATGCTCTGGCTCCTCGGACAGCTCCATCAGGATCTGGGGACCGCATTCTCCATAGAAATGGCCACAGCTGCACGCTGCTGCAGCCTTCTTGCCTCTCCTCCCTCCGCTACAGGCAGGGCTATGATCCTTCTCCAAAACTTGCTGTGTTTTAGGCATGTCCCTGGCCTGCCCCAGTGCTGGTACGCACTCATGGCTTCTCGTACTCACAGTTTTTAAGAGCCTCTTGCTCCTCCTGCAGCATTCTCGGTCGTTTTTGGGGTTTTTCAGCTGCATTTTCACCTTCTGCACCTTTTCACGTTGAAAGGACATCCTCGTTGTCACAGCCTCACCAGGTGTGAAGAGAGTTACAAAGCCTCATAGTAAATAATCTAAGCTCTCTTGTCATCAATGTTGGGGGAAATCGGTCTCCGAAGCCTGAATTAAAGGTGTATAGGGATGAAAGTCAAATCACCCAGGTTTGGATATTTGAGCTCATTACCCTCATAATCCCTGGAGGTAAGGTCTAGGTGGTGGCTCACCTGACCTGGGGTAGATATCTACTTCAGGGCAGGCAGCTGCCTAAACTCTGCTGCCCATTCTCACCAGAGCTGCAAGGAGCATCCCAGGAGCTGGGGATGGCCAGCACAGCTCTTCACACCCAAAATGCATGGGTGTCGAAATCCCTCCTCTTTGAAAGTCTTTTCCTAGCCAGCTTTCTCTAATCAGCCTTGACACAGGTCTCCAAAATCCCTGAGGAGAGCCTTTGCCCAAGGGGGATTGGCCCTTGGATCAGCCCCGAAGTCCCCTTAGCTAGGCAAATTGCTCCTGGCTCTGGTTTTTGTTGGACATTTAAAGAAAGAGCAGAAAGAGCAGAGCAAGATCAGCATGATGGACATGCTACCACAAGGGTAGCTCCCTAAAATGAATGGTATATTGGGGTGAAGAAACCTTTGTGCAGATCCCCACTCCCCCTGTGGTGATCACATGCTTTGTCCCCGAGCAAAGTGGAGAAACCCTAAAAAGCCAATTCCTCTGTTAGGAAATGCAGTTTAAAAGATGCTGTGACTTCCCAGGTTCTGGCATCTGGTTAAACTTGGAAAGCTTTATCCTTCAGAAACCTGCAGCTGAGTGAAAGCAGAATAATTTGGCATGAGCTGGTGTGAAGGACAGCGTGGAGGGCAGCAGAAGCCTGGGGAAGGTCCCCTCCTATGCTTGCAGAAGCGGAGCAGATGATGGCACAGGTTGCCCTCTCACCTTGAACCTCTGCCATTTCAGTCAACCTGTCCCAAAGTCCTCATCATCCCCGGGTTGTCCCTGGTTTTCCACAACCAGGCTGTGCTCAGAGGAGTGGTGATAAGACCTCAAAGACGTCTGTATTTCAAGAACCACTTGAGGGAGAAAAAGAAGATAATTAAGATTGATTTTCCAGCTGACGTCACTTGGGTCATCGCTCAGGCACTGGGGCATGAGTGCTCACCACTCCCCCCTTCGATGGCTGGTCCTGGCACAGGACAGCTTCGTTAGCCGAGGAAGCCTCCAGCACAGCTGCCCCGGGGTGCTGGATCAGCAGCAGGGCAGGGGACATGATTTTATACCCTATGAAAGTCAGGGGGGACGGTGAAGATATGCAAGATTTGGGGGTGAAAAGCCAGGAGAAGGCTTGCTCCTTGAAATGGGCCAGCCAGGAGATAAGTGTGCTCACCTGGGGTCCAGAAGACCCATGGCCAAGCATCCCCACCGCCTCCAAGCCCACCCCAGGGATGCTTGAAGCTCGGACCCCCCCAGCAATTTGGCTGCTTGGCTTTTGGCCGAGGTGCGAAGGCAGGGTCAGCCCTGGAGCTGCTTTCAGCGAGCAGAAAGCCGGGCCACGTTGGTTCCGCACCTGGGAAGCATCCAGGGGAGCAAAACCAGCTCATGGGGGCTCAGCCATCACTTGTTCCCACCCTACACCGTGCAGCAGTGCCCCCACCCCAAGAAAGACATTCATGGGCTCCTTCTTTCTCATTGCACCATAGAAAGGGTTCTAGGGCTAAATTAAGTCTGTCCAGGGCTGCTCTTTGGCCAGAGCCCACCCTTCCAGCCTCGGCTGATCTGCTAAACTCTCTCCTTTCCAAAGCAACCCTGGGGCTGGGGCCTTTGGTTGGGACCCCCACGCTGTACCTGTCCCCACTTGGCTTCTTCTCAGTGCTCCCTCCAGATATTTTTCCATCTCTCACGAGCTTTTTCTTCGCCATAAATGTGTTGTCCTCGCTGTTAAATTCCCGCTGTGAGGCTGGTGGTCTGCTGGTGCCATTCCTCCATTGAAGACCCCAGAGGTTCTGCCTTGCTTTCCTCTGGAAACGTCAAACCCATTTCATCGGGTCATTTTGCAGAGGGAAGCAGCTCTGTGGGGCCAGTTTTATCCAAGCATGTCTTTCACAGCAGCACACTAAGTGTAAGCGAGTTTGCTCTAAACTTTTTTATTTTACTAGCAAAATCCAAAGTATCAAGAGAGATATAAGCGTGGCAGGTAAAATCGGGATACATTTGGCATGTAAGCATGGTGGGTTATGGGGTGAAAGGCTCGTCTCCACAAGCACAGAGGTGTGATGGCTGGGGGGACCCCAGTAACCTGGTCAGAGACACGGACACCCTAATCCCACTCCTCCTGGGAGACCATCAACCCCACGGTCCAGGGTGATACCCCTCACAAGGAGTCAAGGTCAGAGCAACCTTGGGAGGGAGGGTCACTGCTGAAGGGTGTGGGACTCATCATGGCATGCAGGGGAAAGGTGCTTGGGGATTCCACAGGACTCTTACTTATGCAATACCATAAAATGCATACAAAATACCTCGGAAATGCTTTTATAGGGGGAAAAAAATCACCTGAGGTGATTGCTTATGAACCCACAGAGTAAAGAGAGCAAGCCACCAACTTGAATAATAAAACCAAATCATCTGAGATGATCCCTGCAGCACTCTATATACACATGTATTCACCAGATCCTTTTTTGGGACGTTGTCCTCTACCCCCAAATACTGCCCATGGCTGTAGAGGGGTCCCCAAGGAACAAGAAGGTGCACAACTTACCTTCAGGTCCTGGAAGTGCCTTCTCACGCTCACCTATGCTTTTTCAAACATTCCCCTTTCCAACTCTCTCTTTATACCCTCGCTAAGGATGGTTTGCGTCCTCTTGTAGGCTTGTACGGCACTTTGTCTGGCAGCATCTGTTGGTAAAGTGGCGACTGTCACACTGAGACCCAGACCCAAGATGCCCATGGGGAGGAGGGCCAGTGGTGTGGTTTGGGAAAGGAAAATGCAGTGCTTTACACTGCTATATTGGAAGTGACCCATCTCCAGGACACTTTCCTGCTTAGGCTTGGCTAACTGGCCCAGCAGTCCATTTTCAGAATTAACTAATCAAGTAATTAAGGTGTCTTCCTACAGCGAACACGAGTGACTTCTGGATTCTGGGGTTTTGACTTTTTCGTTTTCTGAGTATGCCACCTACTGATGGGAAGGGAAGGCAGTAATGAATTCATGAGCTTATTACTTTAGGATGCTAAGGGGGACATGAAGGATGTCCTTCAAAGATAGACAAATAACAATGACTTAATTCTAGAAAAAAATCCATAGCTTACAAGAATTAGCAAATTAGAGTAAAACAGGCCGCTGATTTTCTGTATTTGAGCATGATCTACTTTGGACTTTAGAAATCTCTCTGAGTTGATGACCAAGTAATCCTTTTGCCCTGTGGATTTCTTCTCAGCCTTTCAACAGGCAGATTGTAAGCCTGGACTCTTCTTCTGAGCCCGTATTGGGGTCATTCTGTAAAATTGAAAAGAACCTTCAGTACAAAATGAAGAAAAGGTGAGGTGACTGGTCATACCTTCATAGCATGGCAGCAGGTTGTTTTGAATGGATACGGTAAGGGAGTGGTAGATTTCTGCTTTCTTCTGGAGGATGACTTTTTCAGTCTCCCTGATGATGAGGTCTGTCTTCAAGAATAACTTCAAATGCTTGCCACCATCGCTTCGGTCATAAAAAATGATCTACGCTAACAACCTGATAATAATAATTTCATAAAGATGATCTAAATTAAAGTGTGGCATTCAACAGATGACTGGAGTGGGCACCACCTCTCTGTTGTGCTTTGACTTAACATGGAGATGTCCCCTCCAACTGAAAATATTCTATTCTATTCTATTCTATTCTATTCTATTCTATTCTATTCTATTCTATTCTATTCTATTCTCATTCCATTTTTTCCCTACCCTATCCTATCCTATCCTATCCTGTTCTGTTCTGTTCTATTCCAATGTCCAGCTGGGAAGTTTTATGCCTGGATACAAGAGCAAGCGCATAGAGTCCACACCCTCCTCAATACCACGCTTGCTAAATACAAGGTGTAACGTCTCATATCTCCCTTTCTCACCTCTACAAGACCTCAAAACAGAGCTAATCACCTCAGCAGGTCCTACAGAGACTGTGCTTTCCCCCTGTCCCCTCTCCTAGTGCTCATTCTTGCCTGCAGAGCCCCTCGCAGGCGCCCTCCCTCTCCCCTCGCAAGGCGAGCACACCTCCTGATGAAGGAACATGAGCTTGTATTTTATGTCAGCCACCGGGTACTTTGTCACGGCTTTCTGCAGTTGCTGCTGCATGGCATCTTTGAACGTGTCAAGGCAGGCTTGCAGTGTGGAGCAGGCACCCATCTGGATCCTGTTGGGGTAATAAATTCACCGAGAAAAAGGCGCTGTATCATCCACCGTCTCCCCACCCTGATGGAGCAGGAAGCCAAGGGGAAGCCACAGGAATGCGGGGTGGGACGAAGCAAGCAGAGCAGCACGATTTCCACCATCCCAGAAAGGGGAAACTTCCTTTAGATAGTCCAGACTGAGGATGTGACTTTAATTATTTTTTTCCTTTGAAAAGGAGAAAATGCTGGACACAATGAGTTGTCTCTTTCTAAAGCCTAAAGATACAAATGCTGCCCTGGTCCATCTGGCAATGAGTTGTCCCTTTCTAAAGCGTAAAGATACAAATGCTGCCCTGGTCCATCTTGGCTGGAGGAAGCTCTCCTGGTCCTGCGGCAATGACCTGAGCAGGTCTCCTCCAGGACACAGTGGTTGGGATGATGTTCACGTCCCACTTCATGATACCTGAATGGGTCCAGGTTTTGGGGTGCTGTGGCATTTCCCTGCTCCCCAAGTCTGCTGGACACTGGGCAATCAGGAGCCACAAGAAGCACAACGCTCTTCAGGTTAAGCAAGCAACCGGATGAAAACTTGTCTTCATTTTAGCTCTGTTCATTGGTTATTCACCTTCTTCTAGTGTCTCTCTTTTCTGCCCCATTTTTCTGATTCCTGCCTGCTATGCAAATCTCAAGCTGTCTGAAGCGTGAACTATCATCTCTGGTTTTATGTCATTGTTGACAATGCTTGGTGCTAAGGGTATGACCGTGTGTGGACAGACAGCTACCGTCTGACGTTCTGCCGCCTGAACAGACCAAGAGAAGCTGCTGGGCATGGCAGGAGAAACTGCTGAACTGACTCAGGTAGGTTTCTGCATTTCAAAAGGGTGGAATAAAATTCTGTGTCATGCAAAAGAGACTTTGAACAGGAACTTGTGGGATCCTGAACATCCCCCGTGTCCAATTCAAGGACAGATTCCCAGTGGCATGCTGGACACCACATCAGCTTCAGCCTCATCACAGTGTTGTATGAAGTCACCTTCTAATGGGCATTTCATCCCATCAGGAAATGGCGTTCCCTGCCCCTGGAGAGGATTTTCAGGGAACTCTGCAAAGCCAGGACAACCTGCACCCATGGCCTGTACATTACAAGAAGTCTCTCCGTGGGTCCAGGGAGGAGAGTACCATTGAATCTGGATGTCCAAGGATGCTCCAATGGCTGTAGTTGCCTCCTGGGCTGCCAAGGTGTGCTACACTGGTTGCATCCACTGATTGAGGGAATAAACCTTCCTTGAAATGGCTTCAGAGCCTTCCCGTGTGGCAAAAACTCTGGATCACCCCTTTCCACAGAAGAATCGGAAGATGGCTGTTGGGGAAAAAACATCTGACAACTCATTTGAGATATTCGGTCCCCTTTCTTGTCCCAGGCAGGCTGTGTTTGGAGAGGAATTGCGACAGCTTCTCTGCATACTGATCCAGAATGTCCTTTGGGTCTTTTTATCTGGAGGGAGGACATGGTTAGGTCGTCTGCAGCCCTCTCTTAGGGAGGCATCTCCCAAGCCGAGCATCTCCCAGGGTCAGCAGGCACCATGGCTTTTCCATACTCACAGTCCTTCAGAGCCTCTTCCTCCCCATCTTCAGGATTTTGGTCTCTCTTGCACATTTTTTTTCTGGCGAGTCGCTCTCAGTAAGTCAGCATTGCCACCTTTTGGGATGAAAGGGGATTTCTCATTAGTGCATCCATTCTCTAGTTCTCTCGAGGGGCTTTGCCAGCCAAAGATCATTTCTGACAGCCCTGGGAAAGCAGCCATTTAACCAACCCCCTGTCTGTCAGCCGCTCCTCTTAGAAACAAAAGCTCATGAGGCTGAAACGGGTGAGCTGAGATGGAGGATTCATCTCTCCTAATTTCAGGTGCCTACCTCCCATTTTGCACAGGAAGCTACATGAGAGACACAAAACCTCCCTTTTTTTGCCTCAGTTTGTTATGTCCCGAGACACGCGCACAGGACACCCTCTGGGTTCACAGGCACACGCACGTTCGCGGGTCCCTCGAGCACCTTGAACTCACCTTGTTTCCTGAGTCTTCGTCCTGCCATCCTAATAGACTAATGCCAAAGTGGGGGTGACCTTAAGCGGATGGTGGGGTGTTATCGTTTCCTGGAAACTGGGCTGTATGCAGATCAGAAGGTGGTGGCTCCAGGAAAAGAAAGTATTGCAAGATCCTCCTGAAGGGGAGAGAAGAGCATAGTCACTGCCTTGATTTGAGAAGGACATCACCGCTACCTCCTCCGGGGTCACAGCAGGACTTTTATGAAGTTTTATGTTTCTGGCTTCTTTGCAGGACACCTTAACCTTGAAGTGTCCTTAGGAATAGGGTGAGCTCCACTGGTGGGTGCATGATTTAACGCATGAGAGTGGGAGAAGACAGAGACTTGCTAGAGAGACGTGGAGACTGACAAGACAGACTCAACAGCAGATGTAAAATTTACTTTTAAACAGATACTTCCTTGCAACTAGATAAGGCAAGATGGTGGTGGGTGTCGGTCTCTTCTCCCAAGTAACAAGCAATAGGACGAGAGGAAACGGCCTCAAGTTGCGCCAGGGGAGGTTTAGATTGGATATTAGGAAAAATTTCTTCACCGAAAGGGTTGTCAAGCCTTGGAACAGGCTGCCCAGGGAAGTGGTGGAGTCACCATCCCTGGAGGTATTTAAAAGAGGGGTAGATGTGGTGCTTAGGGTTTAGTGGTGGACTTGGCAGTGCTGGGTTAACAGTTGGACTTGATGATCTTAAAGGTCTTTTCCAACCTAAACGATTCTGTGATTCTGTGATTCTGTAATTGTCACATCCTGGATACACTGCCACCCTTATGTGTGCTGCTAATCACAGTAGTCCTAGAGATAACAGATAATTATCACTTTAAACAGGAACTATTAAAAAAAAAGTATAAAAGAGCAGATCTTTTTTTTGGGTCATTTTGACTGGCGTTTTTTCACCTAAAATGCTTCATATAGAATCTGTGGATACTCCAGTGAAATGATTATGCAGAGAAAATCGTGAAAGATTTGCAAAGATATAAAACAGCATCGGCCTTTTTACACCACCAAGCTAAACACTCGATGCAGCACACCCTTGGTTGAAAGCATGAGTTTTCAGACAATGTTGTCAGTTTAATTTTCCAAGAGTTCAAAGACTTTCTTGGATTTAATCAGACTAAAGTTTCCCTTAGGAAACCAAGTCCAACAATTTGCAACAGAGGAGCTGAGAGACTTAAACCTTTTCCTTGGAAAGACATCTTCCCAAAAGTTACTGTCAATAAATAAGTGTTAATTAATTATTCAGGTTAAAATCAGAGAGCATGTTATTTAGACAAACTACAGTCATTCAAATATCAACTACATGGGAAGAAGAAGCATTACCACAAAAGAAGTCCATTACAAAAGTAATTGAAATTTATGTAAGTTTGTACGACCTCTTAGCTTCAGATTTGCAGAGTTGTCCAAACTCCTCTTGCACAGCGCAAATGAAACTGCAGCAAGGTCTGAGGCCGTATAAAACCCTCCTCCCGCGAAGGTGGCCAGCTCACTCATTTCAATCTTCACCTGCTTCCTCTTCACACTTTTTAACTATCTTTTCAAAGAACAACCGACCTTCCTCTGTAGGTTGCCCTCAGGTTGTGTTTTCAAGATCTTGCATAAATTTGAGAGCTAGAAACAAAAACTTCAGTGCTTACACCCCACCTGACTCCCAGGGCTGGAGACCAGGTAAAACCTCAGCAAACAGGCAGCTTCTGGGAGAAACTACCAGACCTCTCACTTGGAAGCCCATTTTTTTCCCCTGAGATGAAGCACTTTTTCCAGCATCTCCGTGTTGTCTCATCCCTGATGCTCCTGGGGACCAGCCGTGACACCCGGGCGTTCGCTGAAACCTACCTCCCACGTTCCTCAGCCTGTTTGGCCTCGGACATGGCCGGGACACCAGGTTTGTTAGCTGACCTTGGACATGACTCCAGCATCTGGCCTTGAGTGACCTGAACTCAGTAAGATGTGTGAGCTGTGGCGTAGCCACCCTGGTGCCAGCCGATGGCTCTAGAAGTCAAAGCACATCTGCCCATGTTGGGTTGTCATCGTCCATCAAGAGCAACCCCAGAGACATCACTGCTGGTGCCCCTCACCCTCTGTCTTGCACACCAGCAATCCTGGTCATGCCACCAGACACCCAGACCACGGTGAAGCTGCGGGGAGAGGACACATGGGGAAACCGTGGCACGAGTGAGTGGGAGGGGGTCAAACCAACCAGTGTCACAAGTTTTGGGGATAAGTGTCACTCTCCTCTTCCATAAAATCTTGCACTTGCTTCCCACACGACCCTGCAGGGCAGGGAGACCGCATGGTGCTGGGATGGTGTCTCTCTAAAAGTGTTGTGGACTTGCTGTCCATCTGTCCCGGCCATCCTGAGGGATCCTGCAGCTCCTCTCGAGAAACCCATGGCCCCTTCCCCATCTCTTGGCGATGCAAGCGGGACTTGGACCGGCACCGTTCAGATTGGTCTAGCAGGGATGGTTTTTAGGAGAGGAGGGACAGGAGCATGGGCATCATGCCGCTGGATCCTGAGGAGCATCTCCTGCAGGTTTTGGCAGCTGCGGTCCCACCTGGGAGAGGACACAGGCCTGCTTTCCCTTACACCAAAACGAGCCAGACGGGGGAGGACCTGGCAGGCAGCCTCTTCCTCCCAAAATCTGCCTGCGTGCCTCTGCGAGGGGAGATGGCCTGAGCTCAAGGACGCGGATGGCACCAGCCCCAGGCAGACAACGCCAAATTGGGTGGCAATGTTGATTTGCTGGAGGGTAGGAAGGCTCTGCAGAGGGACCTGGACAGGCTGGATCGACCCCCGCGGTGGGGCTGTACAGGGGCACCAAGCCCCTTCCCCAGTCCCCAGGGGACCTCCATCGGACACGTGCCCGGGCTGAAAGCACAGGCTCAGATAAGGTCTGCTCAAAGGTCTTTATTGAGATGTTGGCTTGGACAGGAGGCACTTGGGGCTGTACAGGTCTCGGGGGGACAGGGACATGATCCCCCCCAAGCTGCTGGTTTCCAGGAGAGATTTCCAGGCACCGCAGAGCTGTGTTAGCATCGAGGTCAGAGCAAGCCCCTGCCCCTGGGGCCAGCCCTCGCTGCCTGCCATCATGACAGATGAGGGCAGAGCTGGGGGTGCAGCACCTTGGGACCACGGAGGACCATGAGCTTTGGGGTGTCCCGAGAATTGGGGGTGATGGCTGATTTTTCCTCCATCCCCTGCATTGCCCCCATCAGTAAAACACCTTTTCCAGGTAGGCGTTCAGGAAGATCCCCGCGGGGTCCAGCTTCTCCCGGACAGAGCAGAATTTGGGGAAGGCTGGGTACATCTTCTCAAAGTCCTTCCGGGTGCAGCTGTGAGCCTTCAGGAGAGAAAGTGTCCGAGGGGGCTGCCCATCACTGGGGAACGTGTCGCTGGCCCTGGACCCCCACCACCATGTGCTGTGGGAAGCCCCTGCAAAAGTGGTGGGACCTCCATCCCCTTATCTACGTGCCCAGGGTGGGTAGCAAACAGGGGAACACCATCTCCTCGTGGCACCCATCCCCCTCTGAGACCAGCCTGATGTGGAGGCCCTTCCATGATCCCCACTCAACTGCAAACCCCCCCTCCCATGAGGAGCCGCGATGGAGAAGGGGAAGGGACCCCCCTTCCGCAGACCCTCTCCTCCCAGAGGAGTGGGGCTGTCGGTACCTTTGCCCAGTGTGGTCTCCCACCGTGCTTCTTCATGATGCCCTCGTAGGTCAGCCAGTAGTTGAGGTGGGGGACGTTCTTCCCGTAGGGCCTGGGCAAGGAGGGCATTAGCTGGGGCTGTGGGGGGATTTGCACACCCAGGAAACCTCCCCAAGAAACCCCCACCTGGGGAGAAGGACAACCCCAGGGACCCATCACGAGCTCTTTGAGCAGCACCGGGTGATGGAAACCCTCTGGGAACCAGCATGCCACCAGTACTTGGCCAGTGGACCCTCACGTAGGACAACATCCTCAAGAAACAGGGGTGGGTGGCTCTAGGGTGCTCCAAGGCCACCCCATCTCTTCTGGCTTGGTGCCTGCAAATGTCTGAGTGGGGTGAGCGGGCAAAGGTGCAGGAGCTCATTCGACCCAGCTCTCCAGTGCCAGCCGAGAGCTGGTGTCGGTGTCTTTGAGCCGTGCATTTGCTGCTGCTGGGTCTCTGGGCATGGCTCCCAGTGCACCAGCACACTGACCTGGGGAGGAGGAGGAGGAGGAGGAGACGGAGGTGGAATGGGGACATGGCTCACCTGTACATGATGATGTTCATGTAGCAGCTGTCTCGCTGGAAGCAGGGACTCAGCCAGATCTCATCCCCCCGAGCGAAGCGCACCTCCACGGGGTAGTGAGCCACCATCTTGGGGTTGTTCTCCAAGGCGGCTTTCAGCTCCAGCAAGGCTTCCTTCGTCTTCTCACTGCCCAGGGGAAGCCCCCAGCCCCGGTTAATGGGCACAACCAGCTCCCTTCAGGTTTGAACCCCCATCCCCACAGCTCCATCCCTGGCCCCAGGGATGGCTTGGCATGTCCCAGCACATCCCTCCCATTGCTTTGGGCTCACAAAGCCCCAAGACATGGTGTGGCATGGATTTGGTACCCCAGGACAGGGATGCAGAAAGGTCCCCATGCTAAGCTTGCAGGTGCCTCCTAGCCAGGTCCCTTTCTCCATGGCTTTGCTCCTGCCCCAGGCAGCCTGGGCTGGGGCAGAGCACAGGCAGGGGATGGCATGTGGTTCGGGCACTGAGCCCGGCTGGGGATGGACAAGGAGAGCCATTTACATGGGGATGGCCCAGTCTTGAACGTGCTGCTTGAAGCGACACTCATAGTTGAAGATCTTGTAGCTGATGGCAATATTCTCCACCCGGGAGCTGAAGAGGAGCCAGAAGAAGAAGCGGTTGATCCAGCACACCAAGCTGGGCACGAAGGTGCTGCAGGGGAGAGAGCAGGAGGTGAGATCTGACCCCAGAGCTGCTGCCCAGGGATTTGCCAAGGGCAGGCTGTGAGCTCTGATGCCGCAAGCCACAGCCCAGGATGCTGGGCAAAGGGATGCCCTCTCAAGAGGCTGTAAGCAAAGCAGCAAAGCTGCAATTCTCCAAGGGTGCTGGAGCCCATGGGGTCCTGCAGCCCTGCCGGGAGCTCGCCTGTGCTCACCCCACCTGATCTTGGATCTTGCACCCTTGCTCTCAGCTCCCTCCTCCTCTTGCTGCAAGCTAGAAAAGGGGTGCTCGGTCATCACCTTCCCTCCCCCTTGAGACCTCAGTGCCTCCCAGGCTGTGCACTGGGCATCCTCGCACTGGGGGACTGAGAGCTACTGGGGACAGGGTGGAGTAGCAGGGTGGACCCCTTGGCAGAGTCCTAAGTGGCCACAGTCCCTCTTCTCCCTCTTCACGGAGTCCAGCCCGGCTCTCCTGTGCCACCAGGGTACCGCTTCCCAGCCTAGCCTCCACGACCTGGCTGGATCTCCTCTCGTGGAGTGAGGTGCTCAGGACATGCTCACAGCCAACACCGTTCCCCAAAAAAGCTCCTTTGCTGCTGCAAACCCGCGTCGCCTCGGCACGCTGCTCCATCTCCATGCACACGAGAGGGCAGTGCAGCCCCAGACATCAATCCCAGCCCAAACCCGCTCCTCCTGCACAGGAGCTTGCTTGGAGGAGAACAAGCATCTCCTTCTTCCCCGGGGATGGGCGTCACAATCCTCCCTTGCCATCTTCCCTAGGACTCCCAGCACAGGTTTCAATGTAGTGATGCAGAGAACAGATCTGGATGAAGCCAGCCCTGGACAAACCTCCCCGACCCCACTTGTCCCCAACTGCTGCCCAGAGCATGCTCCTACCTGATCCAAAGCAGAAACTCCAGCAAATAATAGCCAACAGCATAGTCCCACAACCAGCTGGCGGAGGAAGAGGGGGGCTGCAAAACCAAGCAGAGGAAGATGATGGTTGTTAGGGACTAGCAGGATTTGCAGCTTTCTTGTCCACGGGCATGAAGGTGGGAGCACATGCCCGGACCAGGACCAAGCTGGGAGCGGGGATTTGGAGAAGGGCACCCCAGGACTCCCCAGATTTCGCTCCCGTGATGAAACAGGGCCACATCCAGCCCCAGAAAGAGACCAGGCTTTGTCATGAGGGTGCTAAGAGCTTGGACAGCCCCAGCTGCATCTGTGACCCCCAGACCGTGGAGCTTGGGCAGAGTCCAGCCCAGCCCCAAAATGCTGTTTCCCTGCTCAGCCACCCCAGCAGCCCTTGCACCGCAAGCCCATCCTAAAACGCCGTCTCTGGAAGGGCACCCAGCTTTGTGCACGGGCCCTTCTCCCATCATGCATGGAGCCCGGTGGGACCTGCCTTGGTGGTGGGGTCCTGATAGATGACACTGACGTTCTCGCTGTGAGGGAACCACAGGAATCGGAAGTATTGGGATCTCTTCAGGTGGTCCTCGAGGTGATCGAGGACCTGCAACAACCAGAGAAACAGGGGCTTGTTGGTGATTGTTCCCCCCCGGAGCAGGGATCCCAGGGGAT
The DNA here is from genome assembly GCF_000690835.1 of Fulmarus glacialis. Classification (NCBI taxonomy): domain Eukaryota; kingdom Metazoa; phylum Chordata; class Aves; order Procellariiformes; family Procellariidae; genus Fulmarus; species Fulmarus glacialis. The sequence goes on from NW_009198328.1 coordinate 25,467, forward strand.
GGAGGCACCTCAGGAAACTCCGAGGGATGCTGGGGCAGGTCCAAGGAGTCTGCCTGCAGAGTCTCAGCGAGCCCTGGGTTGAAGAGGAGTCAATACAGCCCAGCCATGCACCAAGGGGCTAACAGAGACCATGGACCCGACATTTGGGGAAGGGAACGGGGCATGCCTGTTGTCTCCTCTGCCTCGGCCGTGGCAGAGCTCCCCATCCTGAAGATGCTGCTGGGGCTGCATCTGGCACATGTCCGAGCTCAGACCCTGCGTCCTCCCGCAGTCATACCTCTGCAGTCCCCAAACTGCTCCGTCAGGCATTACCAGACATGAGGCAGCACAGACATCAGCCATACAGCAGGGCATGCTGAGGGCTTCTGAAATCCACCTCCTGGTCCAGCGTCAGGGATGCCCTCCCCAGCTTTCACATCCTGGCAGCACATCCCTTTGCAGCTCTGGAGCCCCAGAGCAACGGGGGATGGAGCCGGGATGCAACGGGGCACGGAGCCCGGACGCGTTACATGGCCCCGTCCCAGAGACGTCCCCTGCTTCAAATGCAGAATTGCCAAATTATTCATAAAGACGCAAAAAAGAGCTTTAAGAAAGGCAGCTCCCTCGGTTGAGCTGCCTGCCAGCCGAGGCATGGGGAGTCTGAGCGGGCAGGGGACAGGCAGGACACTGCAGGTGATGGGGCTCGAGGGGGTGACCGCAGCCCCGGGACATACTCAGCCTGTTCCCAGGGCCACCGGGGTCCTGTCCCAGGGGTACTGGGAGGAAACCCCGCTGCCTGAGACAGCAGCACCCGCAGAAATGAAAAGACCCTTCAGCCCTCATCCCTTCTCCCTGCCTGTGCGTGCCAAGGGTGGAGGGACCCCGTGCTCACCCCCTGCCCGGTGCTATCTCAGCCGGATCAGCACCTCTCCCTCTTGCAAACAGCCTCTCCAACCACCCCCTGCTCCTCCTGCAGAGATCTCCCATAGCTTTGCAGAAAGACTTAAAAACCCAGCAGCTTTGCTTCAAGGAGTTTGCTTGACCCAGGAGAAGATGCAATGACCCATGGATATAACCCCAGGAAGGTCACGGCAACCTTAGCTGTGAAGCTGCTCCTTTCCGGCTGGGTTATTTGAGTTATTTGTCTTAATGAGCTATTAATCACCAGGCTGGGCTGCTTTAGCACCGAGCATCTTGCTGTGACCCTGCCATAAGGTGAGGGTCTTTGTGGGGTTTCACTGCCATAATGCCGTGGTCCCGTTAAAGCAGGGAGGATGGGAAGACAAATAGTGTGTTCCTGCAATTGGTGAGAATTAATGCTAATGCTGTTGTCTTCATCTTCACATCTCCAGCTCCCAAAAAGCCACAAAATCTCTCTAAGGTGTTCCCAAAACAGCCTATTTTCTGGCCAGAAAAGTTCTTACGTTGGATACAGTTAACGATTGTGCAAGTAGAAGCAGGACAAAAGCCACGACCCCACGTTTTCCCCGGTTTGGTTTAGGAACAAATGCATCGAGCAGCTAAAACACGTGGGGAAAAGAAGGATGCAGCTTTCCCAAGGTGATCCTGCCAACGCCTGTTTGTCTTCCAGCCGCCGCGCTTGAGCGCAGAAGCAAATTGCTAGCGGGGCGACCTTTTCAATGTGCGCTTTTGATCCTTGTGATAGAGGAATATCGGTCTGAAGAAAATAAGCCCGCGACTTTGTAGGATAATTACAGCGCAGCGGGCAAGGGCTGAAGGCAGCGAGCGAGCCGGCTTTGGGAGTCCTTGGGGACGTTGTCTGCTGGCTGAGTGCCGGAGTCGGAGGCAGAGGTCAGGCGGTGGAAATCTCCTTGCTGTAACGTGGCCAACGCATGCAACGGAGATGATGCTCTCCAGCAGAGACTCAGGGGATTTTGCTCGTCTTTGCTTCCCTCCCGGGAGCCCAAAACAAATCCCTTTGCTTCATAAAGGCCGGGTCAAAAGAAGTCGCTTCCTTTCTTGCTTGCAAACACCCTCGAGAGCTCGTTGAGCTGAGGGTCAGGCACCCCGCCTGCTGCAACGCAGGTTTGGTTGCTCCAGATGGTCCTCGGGGAAAGGACAAGCGGCAGATGTGGCACTTCTTCACCCACCAGGTCGCTACGCTGTGCAAGTCTGCAGGTGGTTAAAAGTTTGCATGGGTTCAGAAGCAGATCAGAGATCTTCCTGGATGAGAAACTCATTGCCTTACTACATATATACAAACCACTTCCAGCTCAAGAAGTCTCAAAGCTGCAAAGATCAGGGGAAGAAGTGCCGTATCCGAGTCTGACCCATCCTCATCCTCGGCTGGGGCAAGGGGAGGCCGACTCCATCCCTGCCACCATCCAGGGATGCTCTGCAGGTCTCTCTGGTGACCTCAGCTGTGCAACGAACCCTCTCGGTCCCGTGCCTTGTTCCTGGTCATCGTCAGCAGCTAGAGCAGCTGAGTTTATCCCAGTGATAAAGATAATCACAAGGCCAGAAAAGAAAGCATGCAGATCTTACATAACCACAAATCCAAGCCTGGCTCCTCTGACACATATATTATTTGCAATGTCTTAGATAACTCGGGCTTAAATATTTCAAGCAAGCTGCTCCCTTGCCATTATTCTCTTCCGCCTCGCTGGGCCACTCGACATGAAAGCCAGAGATCTGGAAGCAGGCAAGGAACAGCAATGACCGAGAATTGATAATGGCATTAATATTTATAGAGTGCATTCTTGTTTCACCCTCCTAACAGCCCCGAGGGACGGGGAAAGATGGGCTGAGCTGTGCAGGGGGCACAGCCCGGGCAGATGATGCTGAGCAGGGTAAAGCTCAGCCTGGGCTACCTGCCCTGCTCAGGACAGCACGTAAGCTTAAGTTTCCTATCTAAAAGGCAGGTTAGGAGGTGTAAAACAACACTCAACCTGGCAATTTGGCTGAGGAAAAGTGCTAGAGGATGCAGCGAAGGTCCGAGCAGTCTGGCAGGGTGGGTGAGGACCAAGCCCTAAGGAGCTGGCAGGCTCCCACCACATTTAAACATATTTAAATGCATTTAAAGCGGGGAACTCGCTGCTGCAGGACACCAGGGAAGTCGCAGGAAGCAAAGCAGTTCACAGCCATTAAACACTTGGAACTGGAAACACCAGTAATGAACTCACTGCAGGCTGGAGAAATATCTTAGCGGGTTTCCCTTATTCCTCTGTCTTCCCTTCCCACTCCCAGGAAAAGTAAGACCCTGAAGTGCTCCAGCTCTCGACTGCTCCGGTGCAGATGCTCTTAGGGGGGTGACAGCAGGCAGGCAGACACGCTAAGGGACTCGGGTAACGTGCACGGACCTCTCTGTCCACCTCCCCGGTCAGCCCAGCCGCCCACGGCACAGCACAAGGACCAGTGGGTTGCTTTGCATCAGGGCTTACGAAGAAGATACAGCAAACGTGTGTTAAATTCACATTCGTGGCGGTGTTCGAGCCACCCCAACGGGGCACTGAATAATTCAGTCCTTAAAAAATTAAGGACAGTGTTCCTCACAGCTTTACTAGTGCTGCAGCTCTGATCAATCCTGCAACAAATTTTGCCGCTTTTGTCCAAGGACTATTTATTTTTCATGAGCCCGACTTAACAAAGGCTTGTGCTGTCGTTAGCCAGGGCTGGAACTGGACCTGTGAGACCCAAATGAGACAACGGATGAGGATGCTTCTGAGGATGCACCAGCGGGGACGTCAGGCCACAGGAGGACAAAGATGATCAGTGGTTGAAGCAGATCCAAGCTCCTGGAGAGGTTCCTTTCCACTACCACCGATTTCTTCCTCCTGATGGACTTTGTGCCTCAGTTTCCCCATCCAGAAATCTAATTTTTTTGTGAATACGGTGAGTCCACACAGCGTTTAGACGTCCACCAGGTCTGTCAACTTGCAGCTGGCCCCTTCTCTGTAGGCTTTAGCCTGTGCGATGCTGCAGCCTCCAGCGATGATCTGGTGCCAGAGACCTGGGACGAGCTGGATCACTGCTCAGCTCAAGGCAGTAGGTCACATCCTGATACGGCAGCTGTGCCAGGCTGTCCCAGCCATGGAGGGGCTGAGCATCAGATGGTACGGCTCGCTCCATCTGACTTCCCAGCACTGTGAGGGTGGGAGGGCTCCAAGGAAATGCATCCAGCAGTTAAAAGGAGTTTATATAACGGCAGAGACAGGGAAAGTTGGGTTTGATGTGTTCCCAGGAGAAAGAATTCCTTCAAATCGCTCTGTAGAAATGCCCACGGGGCCTTCAAAATGCTTTCAGAGGGAACCGGATCGCACCCACCATTGGCCACAGAGCCACGTGGAGACTCGAGCTCATAAAGCCCAAGAGATGCACTGCCCCAAAAAAGGGCATTTCATGCCTCTTTCGAGGGAAATCAGCCTGGTTCAGCCTGGTTCCTGCCAGGGATGGAAAGCTTGGCTGGAGGAAACCACTCTCCAGCACGGAGCATCTCTCTACCAGCATCCCAGGACACCATCCCCAGTGCCTCAGCCCTGTAGTGAACAAGGACCTACACTTCTCATGCTCTCCATGGCCAACCAAGTGCCCTTTCATGGGCTACAGGCAAGATGGGGTCTTCAGGAGGGACATGGTCACGAAGAGGGGACGGATGGCGGGACAGCAAGAGAACTTGCTGAGGACACAGCATGTGAAGCCTCCAGAGTCATGCAAGATCCTGATCTACAAAAGAGCAGGTCAGAAACCCTCCTCAGAAAGCCACCTCCCTTGGGGATGTCCCAGACGGGCCAGTCACTACCGCCATACACCTTAGTCTGGGTGATTTGGACCTTTGGCAAGACGGAGATGAACAAGTCCAGTAGCAACATGACAACTGGTTTAAAGGGAGTTTTCCATTCCACGACCCAAATGCAACTGTGGGTTTAGATGCTGATAAGGGATTTGTTCAGTCTGGTCCTTGAAATGTGTCACCCATCACACTCCTCCTCATCCCCAGCACGGTTCGTCCCAAGTTCAACTCAAAAAAAGAGTTAAACCCAACTTCACGCTGGGAGATGGAGAGCCCCATCCCAAAAAATACCCAGACCTCACAGACAAGAAAGGACCGAGTTATTATCAAAAGCACAAGATGCTCATGGACTATTTTAAGTCGCCCATCTGTCGCTGGGAAAAAAAAAGGCTCTCTGTTAGCCGAGCAGCAGGAGACAACGAGATGGGAGACGACACTTCCTCGGAGAGCACACGGCTTGTGGGAGTCCTCTCCTCCGGGACCCAGCTAGGCACTGCCTGCCTCCAGGGACGCTGCCTCGGCGCAGGCACGGTCTTCTCCCTCTCCTTGCTTAGTCCAGGCAGCACATCAGCTCGTCAGACCAGTCCAGGATTTCCAGCAAGGCCAATTTTCTCCAGCTGGAACATTAAATCTGCATTAGGCTTAATCATGCGTGCCTGGAGTTACCAGATCTCCGCTGACCTGCCGGCGCCTGCGAACACCGGGTTAAACGGAGCAGAGGCGTTGGCTGATCCATCTCACGGTGACATTTCCCACGGACAGAAGCAAGCGCCAAGGGCGGCAGCGCTGACGCCTGCGGGCTCCTTCAGCGTCTCTAACTTGATTGCGCTGGAGCCTCTATGCTTGGAGGCTGCCCAGGGAAGACGAAGCTGACGGCTACGGGCAAACCTCCATCCCTGCTCCGGTGGGACCGCTGGCACCGCAGAGCCCGAAGCAGCTCCCCACCGCTGCGGCTGCCCTTCCCCTCGCTTATCCCTGCCTCACGAGATGGGGGAACAGTTTAAAACCCACGGGGTTGTATGCAGGGCATAGACCATAGCTGGAAGAGGGGGTCCGATTTCTGTCACCTCTGGGCTGAGTCAGGCAGGGGACAATTGATGCTGAGATGTGAGGATGATGCTGCAGAAAGGCCAGGACACAGGGACGTCGGCAGGGGTCTCGTTGTCCAGCCTTTTTCCTAAGGAGGGCACTGGCTGTCCTCCCAGAGGGCACGCACCTTGCCAGCCCCAAATCTGAATCGGAGGTGAAACCAAGAAGAGCAGGAGAAGCGTCTTCACCCTCCTCTCCCCTGCCGCGGTCCCACTGGTGGCACGCAGCTCCTGCCGGCCAACTCGAGCCCAGCCAGGAGGTCTCTCCTGAGCAGGAGCCCTCTGCTCTCTGGGGTCATAGAGTCACAGAACGGTTTGGGTGGGAAGGGACCTTTAAAGGCCATCCAGTCCAACCCCCTGCCGCGGGCAGGGACATCTTCAACTAGATCAGGTTGCTCAGAGCCCTGTCCAACCTGACCTTGAATGTTCCCAGGGACGGGGCATCCACCACCTCTCTGGGCAACCTGGGCCAGGGTTTCACCACCCTCAGAGTAAACAATTTCTTCCTTCTATCTAGTCTGAATCTCCCCTCTTCTAGTTTAAAACCATTCCCCCTTGTCCTGTCGCAACAGGCCCTGCTAAAAAGTCTGTCCCCACCTTTCCTATAAGCACACTATGAAGATGTACAAGGAGTGCAACCTACACACACCTGTGGGATTTTCTACCAGAGCGTAACCACTTCCCAGTCTCCCTCCAACCACGTCACCTCACCAAGAACTTTGCTTATCCCCAAGGAGGCTTCAAAAGCATCGCCCACATCGTACCTCGGTGAGGGTGGAGGGGAAGGCCACCTCGTGCAGGTGGAACTGGGGCACGCACTGGAAGGTGACCGTGAGCACGATGCCCAGGCAGCCGAGGTGCAGGCGGGCAGCCTGGAAGATGTCCGCGTTGGTGGACTCGGAGCACTCCAGGATCTCCCCGGAGGCTGTCAGCAGTGTGAGTGCTACGACCTGCCGAGAGGGGAGCAAAGCCTCAGCGAGAGTTCAGTGTGTCCCATCTCCATGTCGAGACCCTGCATTCACCCCAAACCTTAAGGCTGGGGGCTAAGCAGGGAGAACCCCCGTACCACGACCGGCATCACAGGGTGCTTTCTGGTGACCCCCCCTCCTGCCACCTTTGATGTAGTGACATAAAAGGATCCTTCTCTGGGGGATGCTAGGAAAAGCCATCAAATAAAGAAGTAAAACTCCCCCAAATGACTTCACTTCTCTATAACCACGGGTGGAATCGCTGTACAGGATTTGAGCTAGGAGTGGAGGATTTTTATCACTGTCTAGTTAAAAATAGACCTGGGCCCTGCAGAAAGGTTTGGTTTTGGGGGGTTCCAATAAAAGAAAAACTGCTTTCCTCTGGTACAGAGCTTATTCATCGGATTATAAGACCATAAAGCACATAGACAGAGGAGTTTTGGGCTGGATCATGTTTTGGCTGGCAGATGAGGAGGTCCCACCGTGCATGGGGGACTTGGGGGTCACCCATAGCAGCCCCATCCCGGGGGGCTTGCTGAGTACAGTGTGCCCCTTCCTTACCCCAGGGCTGGGCACACCAGACCCAAACGCAGTGATGGGACGTCTCCCCTGAAGCCCTCAAGCTGCTGATGTCCGTGCATCGACACGCTCCCAACTCGTGTCTCACCTGGGTGGGGAGGATGCCGTGCTTGATCCCGGTGTTGTGCGTCCCCGTCCCGATCACACCGGCCGCTGCCACCTCAGAAACGGCTCCTAAGCTGGGGGCAGATGAAGGGGCTGGTGAGGACCTGAGCATGTGGAAGATGGTGTGGAGCACAGCCCACCATGCCAGGCATAATGCTGTGTTCAGACCCCATGTGCAGGTACAGAGTCCCCCAGGACATGCCCCCTGCCCCAACGAGCAAGGTTTTCCACCCTTCTGGGTACCCTGCAGCAACGGGTGGGTTCGTTGGCCACGTGTACACGTCTCCATGGGACATATCTATCAGGATGCCACTATAGTCCACAGGGAGGAAGAGGTGACTGGTGAGTGCAGGTCACCGTGGTCAACTCAGCTGTGTCCCATCTCACAAGTCCCTGTCTCTCCCCATCAGCCTGGAGGGACTCGCTGCGGTGGAGACATCCCTCCCATACACAGTTAGAGCATGGGGTGAGGAACCTGGGTTTATCCCAGAAATATCACTGCGGAGCAGGGCTGGAAGCAGCATCTGCAAGCATGAGGTCTGCAGACCGAGGTCTGTCCCTCCAACCATGGCCAAGGTGGGCACATAGGGGATGGCAGAAGGTTAAAGCAAACAGTATGCTGTTCCTGTCGTTTCCCCCAACTACTCCTCCAGCTTCCAACAGCTGGGGAGCAGGGACCTCCTGAACCAGATGTGGTTTCTATGGCCATTGCAACCATCAGAGGATTCCTCCTCCGTGAAGGAGTCCTGCTCACCCCATGCACACCACTGGCCATCTGGTCAGGTGGGGCTTATTTCTCTGAACCCTCACCGCAGCCCTGGCCAGGGCTCTGACAAACCGACCTCTTGTATTGACTGAGGAACACAGATACTGAGCTATAGGCTGTAATTGAAAAGCAATTTCTTCCCTGAGGTCAGCAAATGAAAGAGATTGAGTGTGAGAAATGCTCTCCGTGGCTATTTCCTTTGCAAACCCCTTTCCGAGCGTGGCTCTCTCCAAGCCCTTGGCAAGACCCCCTCTGCAAGGGAGAACCACGCGTGTTGGAGGCAGAGGGATCAGCTGTGATCTGTTCAAGGCATCCCATCCTCTGCCCCCGGATTGCCCTGGATCCCCAGCCCATCACTTCCACCTCCTCTTCTAAGGACACCAGACATCCCAAAGCAATGCAGAGCAAAGCCTCTCCCATGCCTCCTGCTAAGATATTCCAATGGCTAATTGCCCTTCGCCATCAAAAACTCATTTCTAGCCTAATTTTGTCTACCATCAGCCTCCTTTGCCTGGAGCTGCTTGCTGTTAGCCTCTGCCCCACGCAAGACATGCCTAGGAGGGGTGCTCTCATCTTTTTAGAGCCAGGGAGCACAGAGTTTTCCTTCATGACGTGGAAAGGACCAGCCTGGTGGGTGCAGCGAGAATATAGGGTTGATACGGGGATAAAGGTTCCCCTTGTCCAACCTCTTGCTCCAAGCTACTCCATCGTGGGGATGTTGACCTGCGGTCTGCAGGACCCTGGTGGAAGACCAAATCCTGAAGTAAACACCCCTCTTCTGCAGTAAAAGCTCTTCAAACATCCCTGTTTTGCCATGTCCCAGCACTTGACCTGGGGCAAGGATGGACACCTTGGAGGACACCCAGGAACAGCCCCATGCACGTGTCCCACTCACTTGGCCAGGGCCAGCCCGTGCTTGCTCAGCTCAACGTTCAGATCTGAGAGGAAAATCCCACCTTCCACCGTCACCTGCTGCTTCTCCTTGTCCACCTGCAAAGGATGGGATGGGAGGGGAGAGGGGAAGGTCACACAGCTTGAAGGAGAAACACTCCATGGAAAACACCTCTGCTCTTACCAATGCATTGATAACGTCTATACGGGAGAGCCGCGTACCACGAGGGCCTTGCTCCATCCTGAGCTGGAGCTGCTGCCTCTCTGAGACCTTCACCCAACCCAAACCTCATCCAACCCAATGGTGCCACTGGTTCCCGTCCCTGGTCCAGCCCCTGCTCCCCTCTGCTCTCCCCAGTCTCAGGGGTGTGTAACCTCTCCCATAACTTCTCTGAGGTGTTGGTCAATGCAAGGGAGAAGACACCCCCCCAGCAAAGCTCTACCTTCAGCAAACCTCTCTGCTCGGCCCTCCTGCCTTGCTCAGCCAGCTTCAGCCAGCTCCTGGTGGAAGGACAGCTTACCACCATTAGGGGCCATTCATCCCGCTTCTGATAGACAGAGCTGTCAGGGAGGGAGCCGCTCCTTAATTAATTATTGCTGTTAATTACCAGCAATGATCCAGCTCTCAGAATATGCTGCCACAGTCAGGATTGTTCATCTTCAGCTGCGCACATACACACACATACAGAAAGACATGTGCATAGATATGCACAAATGCATGCATGCACACACATACATGCGTGCATATGTGTGCACGCACACACGACAGGCATGCACACACACACACGTGCATGCACGCATGACACACAGGCATGCACACATGCACGGAGTCGGTTCTCTCACTGTTTATAACCAGCCAGCCACGCAGCCCCAGTAAGAGCCCAGTATCTCCCTGCACCTCCAAGGTCTGGATGCAAAGCGAAGCACAGAAAAAGCCTCTCCCTCTCAGCAGCTCTCGTTTTCCCAGAGTTGTTCAGGATATGATCCAGAGGCAACCAGCAAGAGCTGGTTCCTTCCCAGTGTCATCAAATGGAGCAATCTCCCATGGGGATGTTCCCCACCTGAGGCAGGAACAAACCATGGACCATGAACATCTAGCCGGGTCTTTGCCCAGCCTGGCACCCAGGGTCTGGTTTGGGAAAACTCCTGGCTGTGAGGAGAGGACCTCTCCATCCTTTCACCTCCCACCCTGGGTACAGCAGTGTTGGTGCGATGCCTCCCAGCCCTCGGTGGCTGCATGAACAGGGGTGCCACCACGTTTCAGGGCCACCATGCCACCTCCCAGAAACCAGTCTCACCTTGAGGACCCTGTTCATCTTCCCCATCTGGATCATGAAGTCATCGGTGCAGGCGATGTCCGAAGGAGAGTGGCCGCCCCCCACCACCTTCACCCTCTTGTTCCGCTGCCTGGCCATCTCCAGGATCTGCGGAGACAACAGGCAGCCCTGAGCATCCAACATCTCCCTCAAAGCCGTGTGCTAAGGGCAGTGCCAGAGGCACTGTGAGACGTCCCAAGCTAAAATCTCACCCATGGTTGACATCCATTTACTTGGATAACTCATCATCTGGGGTTAAAACCACACCTGGAGCCCAGACACCTTCGAAGACAGCCCTTGGGATCATCCTTGGGGGTTGGACCAGATGACCTTTAAAGGTTCCTTCTAACCCAAAGCATTCTGTGATTCTATGATCCCAAAAGAGGTGATGCCCACCTGAGACACCCTAGGATGACAGAGGCATCTTTGGGGTGACAAAAGTGACACAGGACTCCCACCCCTGAGCATGGCAGCTGATGGCAGCACCCCAGAAGGATGCCAGATGCTGATGCCCAAGGAACAAAGTCCAACTGGGGCCAGGCATGCCGGTTTTCTGCATCTTTTAGGTGTTTGACACATCTGCTGGAGAAAATGTGCAGTTCAGTAGGATGGGCCATCTCCTGGGGCTAAGGGCAGGACTCATGCTGTCACCATCTGTGACCTCTCTGACTGAACATGATGGAGCATCACAGCCCTCCCTGGCTTTTCCTCTCCTCATTTCTAACAGGTTGTCTCCTGGAAGCACCCTCCTTACCTCCCGGATCTCCTCCACCGAGGTGGGCTGGAAGTACAGCTCCGGAGAGGAGCCATAGGTCTTGGCCCAGTTCTGGAACTTGACTCCTCCTTGGCCGTGAACCTGGACCAAAAACAAGAACTAAAGCAGAAGAAAGCAAGTGTCTCCCCTGCTTTTCCACACAGCTCATCCTTTGTCTGCCAAGACCATTGCACCAGAGCCAGGTTTCCAAAAGGATTAATTATTTATGGACACAGAGGTTCATCTCATCAACCCCTTGAGTCCATAGAGCAGAGATGGCTCCATGTGAGTAAGTCAGCCCGGGCTTCCTTTGCAGTCAGTGGGGAGAAGTGGGAGAACCCCCTGGGCTATTTGGGACATCTCCCTCGAGCGCAGCCCATCCCTTCCTCCTACAGCACGATGTGTGCTGGGGTCCTTTTGGTCTGCATGGCCTCTTCTGCTCTGGTTTCCTCTCAGACCTGGTCTCGGCACCCATACCTACCTCATGGCCCATGGGCATGGCCTCACATCCCACTGTCCCCAGACGGCCTCATCATGAGGGGCTGACTGGGACCAGGTTGGGACCTCCCTCCAACCTCAGCCACCCACGCTGAGACACTGTCCCCAGCTCTGGCACAAAGGGGTGCAGCCAAAAGCCCCAGCCCCAGCCCATCTCCAGGCAGGGCTCAACCCAAGGCAGGGCATCCCCAGGGCGGTTTGGATGGGTCCTGGCTGGACGGGACAGTTTCTCCCTGGCCGTGACCAGCCCAGCTGGGGCTTGGGCAAGGAAGGACCTGGCGTGGGGTTGGGCACCAAGCCCCAGAGAAGATGGTGAATCCCCCTGCCCCAAGCAGGACTGGCCCAACGTGCTGTCCCACCAACACAACACGTGTCCCACCTTGGCTGCGGGAGATGATTTATTCCCCTTGCCACCTCCTGTGGTCTCCTTCCTCCCATCCCCCCCCAGCCTCCTCTCCATCAGCAAACCCTCCACCTTCCACCTTCCACCTTCCCACCCAGGCTCCCCCCTCTGCCCTCAGCTCATTTTCCTTCTCCCCATCTCTATGTTGGGTTCAGCTCCCGTCCAAAAAGTAGACCCCAAAACGGGCCAAACTTCTCCAGGGGTTCTCCCAAGGGTGCCTGCAGCATCCCTGCCCCCCTTCCCCACCACCCCAGCTCCCCCAGGCTACTTTTAGGGGCTGGGCAGGGCAGGGACAGTGGATGGCCC
>NW_009198328.1:38058-38690 GCF_000690835.1 Fulmarus glacialis
AAATGGAGGAAACTGAAAACCCATGGGTTGGAAAACACAGCCAGAGCCTGACCTGATTTATCCAGGGAATCTGCTGCCTTTCCTTCCCTCTCTCTTTTCCGAGACACCTTTCCTATTTCTCATCACGGCGACGCTGGTAATTAAATCCATATCAAAGGTGGTGATAAAACCCCACCAGCCCCAACCACGTGGCTCCACGCTGCCCGGACCACCCTTCCCACCCCAAAAACTGGGAAATGCCCCCTCTCGGCTTTTCCTTACCATCCCGCCGGCCTCTCCTGGAGATGCTGCTGGGGTGAGCGGGACTCCGGCTGCTCCAGCACTGGGGTCGAGGGATGATCCTGGCCGGATCAAGGCTGGCAAAGCTTGTCCCTGCCTTGTGGGTCAACAAGGAGCTTCTCTCCAGGCTGGAAGGATAATGAGTAACAGCCCTCCCCTTGGGCTCTGCCTGATTCCCGGGGGGAGGAGAGGGGCTGAGCCCTTCCTTCCCCGCTGGCAGAGCGGGATCTGGGCACGGATTTGACCCCGAGGTCCCGCGTCCCACAGGGATGCTGCAAACTCTGATGGTTTTGGGAAGAAGATGCTTCAGAAGGTTTTGGGGAGAAGCCGCTTCACTTTTGGGGCTCCTCGCA
>NW_009198328.1:38719-39243 GCF_000690835.1 Fulmarus glacialis
TGGGGAGAAGCCGCTTCCCTTTTGGGGGTCCTCGCCCTGGAGCGGGTCCCCTGAACCTGCGGCCTTTGCACCGGGCAAGCTGGGCGAAGGGGGGGAATAGGGAAAAGACCCTGACAGGTCTGGGGGGGACACGCGTGGCGGGGGGTGTCAGTGATGCGACGGCCTCACTGCATCGCATCGCCACGTGCAAAACGGGCGCTGGGGGGGTCTTCGCTCCCGGTCTTGCAGGGAGGAGGATGCTCCACGCCTTGCACGCTGGCCTTGCACCCCAAATTCGCTCTGCTGTCCCAACAGAGTCGGGGGGGGGCAGGATCCAGCCGGGTAATGGGTCTCATCTGGAGGACGGGCGGCAATCTGCAGGAGCTCTGCAGCGCTCCGTGGCTGCTCTTTGGTGATAAGCAAACCCTCCCCGGCCCCTCATTAAGGAGGGAATGATAATGATTTTTCCGAGCCAGCTAACTGGGGCAAGGTGACCTGCGGGAGCACCGCTCCAAGCCCTGAGCGGGCAGGGAAGCGCCTTTGCC
>NW_009198328.1:39833-40110 GCF_000690835.1 Fulmarus glacialis
TGGTTTAGTGGGCATGGGGGTGTTGGGTTGACGGTTGGACTTGATGATCTTAGAGGTCTTTTCCAATCTTAATGATTCTGTGATTCTATGATTCACAGCACCGCCAGCAGCTTTTTTCCATGGATCTTCACATCGACCTTCAGAGCGCCTTGACCTCCTGACCATCCTGAAAGCCTGCTGATGTTGTCCTGGCTGCAATGCGGCAAATTAATGAATAATCCCACACACCTCGGAGCCAAGGGGGCCAGCCGACGGGGGGTCAGACACCTCCCGGCTG
>NW_009198328.1:40323-41804 GCF_000690835.1 Fulmarus glacialis
GAAATTAAAGTACGGGAGGAAAGGGGGGGGGGGGAAGAAACGGGTGGTGTTTTGCCAGGTGTTGAAGCTATTTGTGAATTTATTTGTGAATTGATGACATTTTTGGTGGGATGGAAAACACGCCGGCATGCCGTGGCGTCTCTCCCGCAGGGATCCGGGCAGGGAGGGCGGCAGCTCCCGGCGGACACATCCAGAGCGGGGAAGGATTCAATCCCTGGGGATCGGCAAACCGGTGGTCAGCTGGCGTAAATGCTGGGAGCACGATGCCAGAGGATGCTTCGGTCGGGTTTTCCACGCCAGGGTGCGCGGTTTGCGTGGGGAGGGCAGGGCTGCGGACCCTGAACTCCGCTGCCGGGGTGACGCGGGGTGATGGGCTGCTGTGGCCTGGCTGGGGTCCTCCAAAGCGGCCAAAATGGGGGTGGGAGCTGGGAGATGCCCCTCTCGGCACCCTCGCTGGCACCTCTGCGGCTGCGGGCCTTGAGCTGGCCCAGCAGCGGGGTCCTGCTGGAATGTCCTGCCTTTGCAGCTATTCTCTTCGCTGTCACGTCTGCACCAGAAATGGGCAATGCACTCCCAAATTGCAATGCACTCCCCAATTGCAGTGCATTCCCAAATTGCAAGGAGTTCCCAAATTGCAATGCATTACCAATTGCAATGCATTCCCAAATTGCAGTGCACTCCCAAATTGCAATGCCTTCCCAAATTGCAATATGTTCCCAAATTGCAGTGAGTTCCAAAATTGCAGTGCACTCTCAAATTGCAGTAAGTTCCCAAACTGCAGTGCGTTCCCAAACTGCAGTGCATTCCCAAATGGCAATGCATTACCAATTGCATGCATTCCTAAATTGCAGTGCAGTCCCAAATTGCAATGTGTTCCCAAACTGCAATGCACTCCCAAATGGCAAGGAGTTCCAAAATTGCAGTGCATTCCCAAATTGCAATGCATTACCAATTGCATGCATTCCTAAATTGCAGTGCAGTCCCAAATTGCAATGTGTTCCCAAACTGCAATGCACTCCCAAATGGCAAGGAGTTCCAAAATTGCAGTGCACTCTCAAATTGCAGTAAGTTCCCAAACTGCAGTGCGTTCCCAAACTGCAGTGCATTCCCAAATGGCAATGCATTACTAATTGCAATGCATTCCCAAATTGCACTATGTTCCCAAATTGCAGTGCATTCCCAAATCGCAGCGCGCTCCCGGGCTGCAGGGAGCCTGCCTCGCCGCTGTGCTGGATGCGTCAGGGCCTACCTCCGAGCCGGGGCAGGGGGGGGAGCCGGTGCAGGAGCGTGGAGACGGGATTTGCCCAAAAATCGGGCTTGTGGCTGGAGCCTTCCCCCCGTCCCCTGCCCCCCGCGCTCCTCCCCGGAGCTGCTGGCACTTGGGGGGCTCCCAGCACCGCTCCCTCCCCTACCGCCGTGGGGAAACTGAGGCAGGAGCGCTTTGCTGAGGCTCTTTGAGTGCCTGAGTCCTGAGAGCCATT
>NW_009198328.1:41927-42194 GCF_000690835.1 Fulmarus glacialis
GCTCTTGGGGGGCGTGAGTCCTGAGAGCCTTTCGAGCCGTGTCTCAGGCCGGGCAGAAATCAGGTGGGGGGTTTATTTTGGTCTTCTTTCTTCTCCGTTTAAAAATAAAACTGTTGAAATTTAATTATGGGCAGCTTTTATTCTTTCTTTCTCAATCTCCGAGGGCTTTTTTTTCCCCTCTTTTCTCTTTTCCAAGTTAATTGCTTCCTTTCCCAAACGGGGCCAGCGAACAAGGGCTGGAGGAGGGGAGGGCAGGACCAGAGCCGG
>NW_009198328.1:42273-42833 GCF_000690835.1 Fulmarus glacialis
CAGCGGACCCCTTGCGGCCAGCACCCATGGGTGCGTCGCAGCCTTTGCGGGAGAAGCCGACGAAAAGCAGAGGAAAACAGCACGTTTCCAGGGGTTTTGGGGCCAGGGGACAAGCAGAGCTGGTCGCTTCGTGTCACCCTCAGGCCGGGGTGGCTTTGGGTCCCCGGGGCGGGGGTTGACGCTGCGGTTTGAGCCGTGCAAAGGCGTGTTGGTCCCAGAGGGACCTTCGCCCTTGGCACCCAGCAAACGGGGCGTTTGCAGTCCCAGCGGGGCTGAAATATTAACCGAGCATCCCGGGGGCAAAGCCGGAGCCGTCCCAGAGTCCAGGGACGGGACGGGTTGAAGTTTAACCGGGTGCTATCAAGCTTGGTAGGTGCAAGCACCCACGGCTGGGTGCAATCCTGCCCGCCTGCACCCAAACCCTGTAGGGCGAAGGGAGAGCTGGAGACTGTTGCAGGGTAAGGTCCTGGAGGTGCAGGATTAGGCCCAGCTCCTTCCCACAGCAGCCCGTGCCCCAGCGCAGCTGTGCTTTTGCTGGTTCTAGACGTCCTTTTTTTTAT
>NW_009198329.1:0-362 GCF_000690835.1 Fulmarus glacialis
GTCGGTGACGTGGCGACGGTGTCACTGTCCGTCAGCGGGACGGGTAGCGCGTGGTGGTGACACTGACGGTGTCGCCATCCACCAGCGGGACAAGTATCGTGCAGTGGTGATGGTGACACGCTGCTGGTGATGGTGACACGGTGATGGCGACGGTGACGCGGCGGTACTGTCTCCCAGCGGGACCAGTACCGCGTGGTGGTGATGGTGACACAGTGACACGGTGATGGTGACGCAGTGACGGTGATGGTGACACACTGATGGTGATGGTGATACGGTGACGGCGACGGTGACGCGGCGGTACTGTCCCCCAGAGGGACGAGTACCGCGGGGTGGCGATGGGGACGGGGACACAGGGGCACGGG
>NW_009198329.1:617-1543 GCF_000690835.1 Fulmarus glacialis
CGAGTACCGCGTGGTGGTAACGGTGACGGTGATGGTGACAGTGGCGGTGACGGTGACACGGTGATGGTGACACAGCGACGGTGATGATGACACAGCGACGGTGATGATGACACAGTGAGGGTGACGCAGTGACGGTGACGCGGTGGTACTGTCCCCCAGCGGCGCGAGTACCGCGTGGTGGTGACGGTGACGGTGACACAGTGATGGTGACGCTGACGCAGTGACGGTGATAATGACACAGTGAGGATGACAGCGACGTAGTGACGGTGACGCAGTGGTATTGTCCCCCAGTGGGATGAGTACTGCGTGGTGATAACGGTGACGATGATGGTGACACAGTGAGGGTGACGATGACACAGTGACGGTGACAGTGACACAGTGACGGTGATAATGACACAGTGAGGATGACAGCGACGTGGTGGTAACGGTGACGGTGATGGTGACAGTGGCGGTGACGGTGACACGGTGATGGTGACACAGCGACGGTGATGATGACACAGCGACGGTGATGATGACACAGTGAGGGTGACGCAGTGACGGTGACGCGGTGGTACTGTCCCCCAGCGGAATGAGTACTGCGTGGTGACACAGTGACGGTGACACGGTGACAGTGACGGTGACACAGTGACGGTGATGGTGACAGAGTGACGGTGATAATGACACAGTGAGGGTGACGCAGTGACGGTGACGCGGTGGTACTGTCCCCCAGCGGAATGAGTACTGCGTGGTGACACAGTGACGGTGACACGGTGACAGTGACGGTGACACAGTGATGGTGATGGTGACAGAGTGACGGTGATAATGACACAGTGAGGGTGACGCAGTGACGGTGACGCGGTGGTACTGTCCCCCAGCGGGATGAGTACTGCGCGGTGATAACTGTGACGGTGACACAGTGAGGGTGACGGTGACGCAGTGGCGGTGAT
>NW_009198330.1:0-201 GCF_000690835.1 Fulmarus glacialis
GGATGAACAGCTGAGGTACCATCTCCTGGTCCTCCCCACCTGTGGACAGGCTTGTGCTTCCCTGTTCCCACTGAAATGGAGTGGATGGAGACACCAAACCCTGCAGGAACGAGCGGTGGGTGCTGGCCCCACCAGTTCCACCACTGCAGGGCTGTGTCTGACCTCAGCCGCTCCGGGTTTCCTGAGCCGCGGCTTTGTCCA
>NW_009198331.1:0-27900 GCF_000690835.1 Fulmarus glacialis
CCTTTTGGCTTTTGTGGCTCAATTCCTCTCTGAATCCATTTCTTTACCCTCTCTGTCATGTTAAATTTCGAATAGCTTTCATGAAAATATTATGTCCCAAAAAGTTTGCAACATTGAGATCAGGCTCTTTTTAGAAGGAAAAAGGAAAAAAAGGCTCAGGAGGAGCTGGATGAGGGACGTAAGTAGCCACAGTTTGAAATTAGAGTTAGTCTCTTCCAGGAGATTAATCTAGTTAGAAAGCCTAGATAAACCTTCCCCGAAATATGTCCTCCTTCAGACAAACATGCACGCCCGAAGTTTGTGTACTTTTCCCAGCTATTTCAATTGGCCAGTTAAAGGATATTGCCTCTGTCTGACTTTTCCTAGTAGTCTGTCGACATTATCTTCATTCTGGTTGTTGAAGATACTATCTTCAATTGCAGTACAGCTTATATTTATGGTCACGGGTGGTATTAGTTAAAAATATAATAAAGTTGGGTATTTGCTGTAAGGTCAATAGTATTCTAAAGTTAATATCTTCTCTATTCTATTTCTTTTGAACAGTTTGTACTGACTTCAGAAGCATTTTTTTCCTTACCATAAAACATCCAGTTAAGTTATGACTTTTGTTGTCAGGCACATAGCAGGATTACTACCTTTCACTAAGGATGCTCAGACATCAGGGGAATACAGGGACTACTTTTAAAAACTCGAGTGAAGGTGTTCTCTGCAGAAGGGTATTAATCTGCACACTTGCTGAGATGCAGCAGTAGAGAATTTAGGCGTGTAAAGCATTTAGGTGTGCATCTCCAGCTATTCTTCAAGAAACAAGCCTTTTACAGCTGTAGTTTTGAGAGGTCATAGGAAAGAGTCGTATTTGTTCTTACTCCTTGAGGGAGAAAATCTGCTGCTGCTGGCCCAGGGGAGGATGTGTGCAGCAGTCCGGGCGGCTCTAACGCTGCATAGCTCCCTCCGGATCGTTTTGTGACTCCCGGTGATGCTCTAACCCATACTGTGAAAAATGCTGGTCTTACAAGCCCTGCTCACTTCCAAATACGACATAATGCACAGAGACCAACTCCACTCCACACCTGAGCAAATCCCCATTTGGTTCAGTATGCCAACGGGCAACCAATTCGAGTAATTGAGAAACAGGCTAAATGTGAATATTATATCTCATTTGTCCTCTTCTGTACTTCTTCTATTTCCGTTACAAACCAATAATTGGAGGTTACGATAAATGGGTAAATTTCTAACACACTGTGTAGGGCTGTGTTTGGTTTGCTGCATGAGCCGGGAAAAGGACTGACCTTGATGACTGCCTATAGTATGTGTGGTGACTTAGCTGAGAGGCAATCTTCTTTCAATACGCGGTTTCCAAGCTGTTAAGGGTTATTTAGTTGCACAATTCTGGAATTACCAGGTACTAGATCCCTTACTAAATAAACAGTGTAACTCTTTAAAATACAAATAGTTTCTTTTCCTCATACTGTCAGTAAGTATAAGGCCAGCAAATAAATGGAAGAATAAATACTGAAGAAATGTGAGCAGTAGTGGATGTCCCTTTTATCTTCTGGTTTTATTTAGTGTATATTCATATAGTGTATTAGTGTATTTTACTTAAGACTCTTCTGAATGTTCTCCTTTTGGGCTGAACTACCACTTCATCACAGTTATTTGTCTTGCTGTACTGTATGATAATCTAAACTCATCTACTTACACAAATTACACATGTATTCACTAATGTAAGAAGTGTCTCTCCAACATGAGCTGAGAACCGTAAAAGTCTATAGAAAGTACTTCAAAGACCTGGTTTTTAAATAGAGCTTTGCTGAAGATGTTAATCGTGGGATACAATATATGAACCAAAAATAACATAATGCAAAGAATGCATGAAAGAAATACATCACTTCTCTTTTTCTTTTTTTTTTTTTGAAAACTTAAAGGGAAGAATCTCAATTTTGATATTTTTAAAGTTTTTTAAATGCTAGGAAACATTGATGGGTAGTCAGCCTTTTGGGAATAAACTTGCCCAAGATTCAGGTGTGAAGTGCTGAGGAAGGAGGGTCATTCTTACACCTGCAAGTGGAAACACGACCGTGAGTTCAGTGTCAGGAGAATGATGGTCAGGGACACAGCCCTTATTTGGCTGTCTAATAACTAATAAAAAGCTGCATTATGACAAATACGGCAAGAAGATGTACTTCTGTTGACATTATCTCCAGGCAGACCAGGTGATTACCTAGCCTAGCCTGGTCTTGTTCCACTGTCATACTCAGCTGTTGAGGTGAAAAGTTCTTTCCTTCTACAGACTCTGGCCCATTATAATTTCCTTTGATTATTTTTTTTTTTCTTTCTGTGACATTTCTTTTTGGATTAACATAGGCTAAAATGTGAACTTAGGAAGCCTATGGTGTAACTGAGAGGTTTACAAAAGCATATTGGCTTTTCTACCTCCTCTTCAGCATTCTCTGAATACACGTCTTACTTTTCTTTAGGATAGATGTAATCTTTTTAGTTGATGTCTAAACAGCACCAGGCATTATAGGATCTTGGCCAACGAGCTGGGCTTGTAATTACTGCTAAAAGTCAACAGATATGTCCAAAGCAGGTCAAAACCCAAAACACAAGTGCCCACTACACCCATCTGTTTTCTTTAAGTGCAGCGAGTACCAGCTTTTTGCCCTGCAAAGCGTTTGTCATTCTTTTAAAATGTAACTTGTAAATTCAGTAATGTTGAACATGTGCAAATAAATCCTTTTGTGTCAGCCTTAAGAGCAAATGGCTCCTTAATGCTTTGTAAGATATGCTTTTGATAGTGTTAGCAATAGGGAGTTAAAGATCTCATTCTGGTTAGGTCATCAAAAGGCTATCTATGAAATTAAACCATTGCCATGTGTAGAAAAGGACACATACTCTTAGATGTATGACGTTTTGGTTTTTTTTTTGTTCTTTCTCTTCCTTGCTCCCGTCTTTTGCTTGCTTCTCATACCAGCCTGGTCTCTGCCACAACTGGTTGGTACAGGCCAGAATAACAGCTGAATGCTGGTATCAACAGGGCCTTATTTTTAAGGAGCCTGAGGCCTTATGAGGTCTGCAGTAGTGCACTGTGCAAGGCCTAGGAAAAGCAAGTTGAAGTTAGTTGACAGAAGATGCTGAGCACAAGCCTAGCTCCTCTGCGGGGAGTGGAATACCTAACACTGCCTCCATTTGGGCTTATTTGACATGTTAGAAGTTGCCAGAATAATTACTCTAATTGGACAGTGCTTCTTGATACAAACTTGGTTTTAGGGGCATGGGCAGACATTTCACTAATACCTCTGGCTTATTTCTGGCACCCTTTGCAACTGTACTGGCAAATAAGTTGGGAATCTAGTTGCTCTTGTCTTCCTCACTTTCTGTGAGCTATTGTTTGTTGGATAGAGGAGTAAGAAAGAAGCTGATGGCCAAGAAAAATGGAGTGGTTTAGGTGAGGGGTTAGACTAGTCTCTTTATTCTTCTGATGTAGAAGTTATTTCCAGCAGAGAAAGAGACAGGATCTCTGTACATTGTACTCCTTATTCTTCAGCCAGGTAGCAGAAATAGTGGGAACTGTCAGAGGGAGAGTTTAGTTCAAGAAGGTTCCTGTGGACCGTGTGTCCCTGTGGAAGCTGCACAAGTAAGCTGCATTACTGACCTAAGTGCCTAAGTTCTCCCTACACCTGCTCTGAACTCGTGGTCAGTGAAGGTCCTGCAAGCCATGGCATGGGGTCCGCGCTGATGAAAGGCATCAGTAAGGGTGCTGGTTAGAGGGAAAAGTGATACCGCTGTCAAATGCAAATTTCACTTCTCCCTGGGGTTGACAGAACCGTATGGGCCTTTTCACATACGCATTATTTGGTAAGTAAGAGTGACCAGAAAACTTCCTTTCTTTCCTACACATTAAAAAACCAAAATCCTGTTTCAAAATACCAGAGTAAAAATTTACTTTGAAGTACAGAATTTACTTGAAAATTGCTATGAAAATGTGTGAAGAAAAAGCTTTTATAAACAAAATTCAGACGTGTATCTAAGTGCAAAAGCTAAAGTTGAATAAAAGACAGTGTCATGCTTTTTAGGAGAAATCTGTCCGGATTCTGGAGACATGGCTTTTTAGTTTCATTACTGAACAACAGCATAATCCATCATAAAAAATCATCTTTGGGTCCTAACCAAAGGAACTGGTGAAGGGAAGGACCTCTTGCTGAGCAAATCTTAGTCAAGAACAATTGAGTCTTACTGCTATTTTTGCGAGGGCCCTATGGGCACCCAATAGGCCTTAACTGCCACGACGAACCTCACCTAGACCCTCACCACCAACATCAACCTTGGGCCCTGGAGCACCATGAGACTGGGGGGGTCCTGGTCTGAGCTACGTGAGTGCCTGTAGGCTGCTCTTAGCTCTGTCTTTTGCATTTTTTTTAGGTTTTGACTGGACTTCTGAGATTGGCCTTGGACCCAGCTTGTCACCTCATGTTTGTGTCATGATCTCCCCCAGCCATACCTGGGGAACTGATATCGCTTGCCTCTCAGAAAGAAATCACACAAGTGATTTCCAAGCAAATCCAGTCTGGTCAGGGGCTCCCGAGGAGGTTCCCGGCTCTGCCTGACAAGGGTCTCTTGCCTCTTCCCCCAAAACAATTCCAGATCCCACCCTTTCCTTTTATTTATTTTTATCAGGTTACCATGGCATGTTGTGCAGTGCTATCCTACTACTTTACTGTTATACCCATCTTCCCTTATTATTGCATCCTTCAACACTGTTTTTTTCGTTGCCACCTACCATATTTCTTGTATTCCTGTAGTACTTGGTTTCCCATTTTGCAGCAGATGATAGTTCGTGTTCCTCCATATTGTTGCAGTGCCTATAGATTTGCTACAGCACATATTTCTGTGTGCCTTGCTCAACAGTTCCCCAGGCATATTGGTACAGCTTTTTCACTAAACATATCATAGATCTGATTGCTATTCTCACTCACATTACTGTTTTCTTTCTCATTTCCTGTACTGTAAAAATATCTTTCTTTTTAAGAGATCTACACAGAAATTGAATATTCCTTGAGTAAAACCTGTTGTTAACATGTTAGCAGTCTAACACAACCATAAATACCTCCCCTTACCTTATACAAACTTTACCATTCATAGCCTACCTGCTGTTAGGCTGCTGTAATTTTGGGATAGAACACAGGATCTCTGCATATCATCACTAAAATGACAGTGCTGCCTTATCTCACAAATGCCAAAACTTAATGACCTCTGTTCCCAACAAATATAAATAATCCTAGCTGATTCCCTTTGATGGTGTGGAGGTTCTGGCACACTATTTTGTAAGGGTTTTGAGAACTTGGATTAAACATGAAGTAAAATGCAATATTTTTATTTAAGACAAAATTTAAAATAAAAAAAAATCAACCAAGATCAGAAATGAATAAATTTTAAGCAAAGAAACACAACAGATGTATCCAGACCAGAAAAATTCATTTCCTCTTTGTTCTGGTTTTCTACCTGCGTGCCTCTAGTTTAAAAACAATGTTTCAACAGCAGTGTTAATGAAGGGAGTTAGAAATAGCTTTCCTAGTGTAAATGGTGTAAAGTGTTATAAAGTAGAGTGGCTGGATTTGTGTATGGCAAAACTGGAACAGCATCATATAATGAGAGAAGATGAAGTTCAATTTTTTACTGTGCAGAAGGGACGGCTTTCTTGAACAGAGGGGAAATGAAAAAAGCAGACTGTCTCCTTCCTTACATCACCAAATCTAGGTATTGCCCTCCTAAGACTTTTCCCTTCTAGCTGTTTTTTCAGGATCTGGCTACTGTACTTCAAGCTGGCTCAAACTTTCTTGCCTTTAAGTGTTTGCACAGAGCTCTGATCTTCACTCGTGTGCATACTCGCTCACTCATTTTCTCTCCTTGATAAACAACTCTGCCCAAAGTTTTTATCTTCAGTATGCTTTTTTTTTTGGTAGGAACTCTCCCTTATCACTATATCTTTAAAGAAGAGCATTCGTTAGACCTATCGGTTGCAACAAGACTCAATACAACCAATAGTGACTCTTCGCTGACGTGCTCTCTCTTGAGCTGTGGAAACATTTTAAACCAGCTGCTCCCTTTCCCGCATTTTCTGTAGGACAAGGTGCGATGGTTTGTGTTTGTCCCCTTCACACTGGTGTCTCTTGGTCACCCTACTTAGGTCTGACCGAGGAAGCAACACAACCTCCCCCTGAAGATCATGCTTTTATTTCTCACTCCTAGGAAGGAGGACAGCCACAGTGCTGTGTAGGTGCCTTGTAGAACAGGAGGCCAGCTTTCCCCCGCCACCTTATTGCCAACGAAATGAGAAGCTCCTCCAGAGCATGATTTAGAGGAGGGGTCTGACTTAACCCCTTGAGACAGCAGTTAAGAGGGCCTGTTCATCCCCTGGTAGGCTTGTGAAGGCAGGCGCTGTAAACATATCTGCTGGTTTGCCTTATGAGAGATTCTCACAGAAGCCTGATATTTGGCATTTTCCTCTCGCTGTTCCAACCGATGTGCTCCTGCAGATGTCACTAGTGCTACATGGTATTTTTAAACCTCGCAAATCCGTGGGCTTTTCAAAAGGTGCCATTTGTATGTACCATCCTGCGCGATATGACACCAGCACCTTTCTGCTAGAAACGCCACCAGATCTGTTATATTACATTTAATATTTACTCTGCTGCAGGAAAGATTAGGGGTAGGGCTTATTACCTTGGCAAAGAAAGGGAGACTTTAGTCATACAGATAATCATAAGTCAGTGCAGGACTTCTTGCTAAGTTGCCCTGCATAGAAATCATCCTGTGCTCTGCATTTAAAACAGAATCTTATATCTCCCATGGAAAAGGAGAGAGAGTCATACCTAGCTGAGAGCGGGTTCTCGGTATTGGCTCATTGAAAAAATGTGTTCTCTCCTCTGACACAAAAGGCTTTGTTCTCATGGTTGCTTTAAGGCTATTATTAGAATAATGGACTAATGGAATAATGTGGACTGCTGCTAAAACAGCCGTCCGTCTCTCCTACCCTTCCTGCTGTTGCTGCTGCTCCTGGCCCCGTGGTCCTGCCCCGCTGCCACCCTGGGTGAGGGCTTGTGCAGCTGCGCAGGAAATTCAGTCTAGGGGCTCATCCAGGTGATAAGTAACCGTTTTGCTGTTTGGTTGGTTAGTTTAGGGCGAGTAGCTTATCTAGCTTATCACACAAGCACAAAAGCGCTAGCTGCTGGTGTAACAGAAGGGGCGAGACCTCTCCCTTTATCTTACTTTTGGGTCAGCTTAAAGTAACGATGAAGCTGCAGCTTTGGATATGAGTACTTGGATATGTTTCTCAGTCATTTTCTACAGATCAGAGCTTTAGCTTGTTAAACCTCCAGCGATGTTAGCAAAGTTGTGCCAAACTAGAACAGAGTAGGACCTTGCCTGATCTGTACGGTGGATCTGCTTCAAGGGGATCTGCTCAGCTGGGCTTTTGGGGGTGGAGGACTTCCCCAGCGGGACAGATCTCAGTTCTACTGCTAAGGGTCTTAGCAACTTTAACTCTGTCTTGAGCCCTTTGTATGGGGGAAACCGTAACTGTTAAAATTAGTGGAGTTCCCTGCTGAGACATTTACATTGAACTGATTCTGCCACTTTTGACAACTGACTGCAAGTAGAATCAGTCCTCAAGTATATACAAAGACAGCATGTCAGTGCAAATGCCTGCGTTACAGGACATGAGCCAAATTAATTTCTGGAATAATGCCATGGAAGTTAATGGGTATAGCCTCTGAAGTTTAACTGTTTGCATTATTTGTATTATATTTCAGTAATAATTTCTGGTGTACGCAGGTCAATCAGTTTTTCAACCTGTTCTACTGTTGCTATTTCAAGTTAACTCATTGCCTGGCTTTTCTGGTATTATACTGACAGTCACACTGTTTCTCCTCTGTTCTCTGTCGGTGGGTTGTTCACACTGGTTAATGTCACAATGCACTGGTTAATTTTTTCATTATCATACATCAGGTTTCCTTTGCCGTGTTCTGCCTGGGCAGTTGCCCCTTTGCACCAGATGACCAGGCTAGGTGTATCCTTATCGACAGCAAACAGCATTGGTCTCTGACTCACCTCCTTTTACAACCTTACACCTAGTGTTGTACCCTTCCTCTCTACCATGTTGCAGGAACTGGAAATCATAGAATCATAGAATCATTAAGGTAGGAAAAGACCTCTAAAATCATCAAGTCCAACCGTCAACCCAACACCACCATGCCCACTAAACCATGTCCCTAAGTGCCTCATCTACACGTCTTCTAAATACCTCCAGGGATGGTGACTCCACCACTTCCCTGGGCAGCCTGTTCCAAGGCTTGACCACTCTTTCAGTAAAGAAATTTTTCCTAATGTCCAGTCTAAGCCTCCCTTGGCGCAACTTGAGGCCATTTCCTCTCGTCCTATCGCTAGTTACTTGGGAGCAGAGACCAACCCCCACCTCGCTACAACCTCCTTCGAGGTAGTTGTAGGGCGCGATGAGGTCTCCCCTCAGCCTCCTCTTCTCCAGGCTAAACAGCCCCAGTTCCCTCAGCCGCTCCTCATAAGACTTGTGCTCCAGGCCCTTCACCAGCTTCGTTGCCCTTCTCTGGACACGCTCCAGCACCTCAATGTCCTTCCTGTAGTGAAGGGCCCAAAACTGAACACAGGATTCGAGGTGCAGCCTCACCAGGACCAAGTACAGGGGCACGATCACCTCCCTACTCCTGCTGGCCACACTATTTCTGATACAGAATGGGGTCCTTTGAGGAGCTGCGTGTATATGCTTATTTTTTTCTTGATGAAGAATGGCAATATTATCTTTTTAAATACTCCTTCCATCTAGCATGCAGGTTTATATCTTCCTTGCTACTTGAATCTCTGCATATAAGAGATTGAAGAAAGGACAGTTTAAACCAAAACTGAGGCAAAAATGTGCTTTAATTTCCTTCAGAGATTCTTGCCATGTCCAGAGCTTAGGCCCTGGTCTCTGTGCAAGTTATTTCTTGTGAAGTCATGACATTTGTTGCTCATTGGTATTGTGGGAGGGCACATCTGCACAGGGAGGAAAAGCAGGAGATTAGGATTAAACTTATTCCAGCTTTTGAGCCTTAAAAGAGAGACCTAAACTCCATTGGTGAGCCAGTGTGGAGAGCAAATCACCAAGGTATTAGACCTGCAAAAACTCGTGATGCTGCGCTGAGGAGCTGCTTTGTAATTTTGTAATAGAATATTGTAATAGAATAAACCCATGACCAACTTGGAGAGGGCAATGAGTTTTCAGATGGAACTAAGGAGGTTTCTTCTGGTCCCTTGCTGACCAGAACAAGGCTTATTAGGGAAAAACTCATGTCTAATTTGATTGGGCTCACAGGCTGAAATCGGTGGTTTTACTGACACTCACACTGATGGGACTTCAGGCTTCCAGTGACAATGGGATGTGGGAGGAGAATGACACTAAAATGACTGTAGCTCCATTTGAAGAGTGACTGTGCATTTTGTTCCCCTTGCACTGGGGTGCTGGAGCCAGTACCATTGGTCAGCTGCAGGGGAGATTTGCTACTCCTAATTTGGCAAAAATATTGTTTACTTTTTTTAACTGTTCGACCTGGAATATCGAGCAATAAAATGCATTTTACATACCAGTGCTCCAATGGAGAAAAATACAAAATCTCTTTTATGGATGAATAAAAGACACATAGACTAGCATACACAGATCACTGGCATATCCAAATGTAACACGTTGAATTGCTGTACTTTTGCTTGGACCACACAGATCTTGAAAGGAAGAAAGGAGAAGCCTGAACCAAATGGGGAATGTGAGAAGGAGTAGTTAGTTGCCTATTAAAACAGCAAACAGGCAAAACCCCTCTGTTTTTGGTAGAGACCTTGAGCCGTATCTGAATGTCTCTTCCCACATAGCTTCTTAGATGCTAGAAAGGACTGTCTGAAGATCAGCTGAATCAATTAGCACAGAAAGATCTAGCAGACTTCTTTGGATGTATTTTTCATGAGAAAGGGAGCCAACAGAGCAACAGGTGTGATTTTGTGCTATGATATATCCAGTTCTGGGCTGGAAAAGATCTGACAGGTTAAATCGTGTCTTTTTTTTTTTTTCCCAAATTTTCTAGGAAAAACTTTCTAGCTAAGTTATTTTTAAAAAGGATGTTAGTAACATGGGTGTAGTTTATTACATTGCTGGGGTTAAAAAAATGGTTTATCTAATTTTTGAAATGTCAGCTGTGTAAAGAAATATCCAGAGAGGGAAAAGTGTGTGTTGGACTTTCGCACTGCTGATAATACCACAGCTTTATGGTCAGGTCGACGAGAGGGGACTACCTCACCTACAGTGGAGCAACTCAAAGTCCCTCTGTAGTGATTAGTATTCCTGAAGCGAGTCTGTTTATTTCTGCACTTGAAGCCACAAAGCGTTCATATAGGTGATCGCCTCCTCTCCTTCCTCCCCCTTGATCCTCCCAAAGCGCAAATCACCAGTGTAAGAGTTCCCGTGGGTGCTTTTTGGCGGACCTTGCTGTTAGGATCTTTTCATCTTGGATTGTCTTTCTTTCTCGCTTCAGGCCATTAGCCTTTGCCTTGTCCCCTTTGACTGCCGTGCATAATTCCTGCCTCTCCATGGCGCTTCCCGGTTTAGATTTATTAATTGAAAGGAAAACTACCACCGTGGCCCAGGCACCTGAAGGGTTGCTGGTGAGCCTGCGGTGGGGCAGCAGCCCGCAACGAGAAGCGCTGCGTTTCAGACTGCCCTGGTGGCTCCTGCCATCAGCTGGGCTTTGCTGACAGTCAGGGCACTTCGCATCCAATTTAGCTTTTCTAATAGGCAAAAAGGGCTCCACAGCTATGAGGTGAATTTGAAAGCCGTGCCCATTGGAGGGCAGAGATGCGAGGTGGGCAACATAGCACCATGCCCAGGAGGCACCATTCAGGAGCTGGGTACCCTGTGCATGGGGACCTGGATGGCCCAGCCTGCAGGGGCTCTAATTCTAAATTATCTTCATATGTAACAACAAACATTGAGGGCAGGTTTGCCTAACGTACAATTTTCCTTGGGCTTGTGAGTTCAAAGCTGGGCAACGTCCTCTGATTCTTTTGGTTTTGCACTAAATTTCAGGCTTTACAAAGAAAGGACTTCATTTTTTTTGCCTGCAAACTTTTGTTTGGTTCCTGCTCCAATTTATAGCAAACTGTCTTCTCTTTAATACCTCAAATTAATGCTACAAATGCTTTCTCAGGAGATTTCCAGCCTATAATCTGTTTATTTGCTGGTCAAGAGTGAGTGTGATTGAGGTGTTTGCTTGAAGGGTGAAGCAAAGAGACAAGGGCCAGCAGGGAAGACCTTTGGCTGAGCACACACTTTGGCTGGGTCCTTAGGCTGCCCCATCACCCCTGCACTGAAGGCGCTGCAGTCCCTTTTCTCTGCTGAGCCGTGAATTCCCCCTCCATTGCAATGTTCAGGGTGGCTCCAGTAACAGGAGCTGCTAGTCCTTTAAAGCCTCTTTTTTTTCCTTCTTTTCCTTCTCTCATCCTTAACTGCTCTGGACATCTCTTCAGTGCTGGGGAAAGCAAAATTCTCTCTCCATCTGTGTGGTTTTGTTAAGGGAACAGAAAGAAGAAGCAAAGCTACCCTTTATTTACATCAAAAGATGTAATAGGAGGAAGTACAAGGCTACTTAACACTAAGTAGGGAAAGTAAAGTTTCTCTGGAAAAAGAGGGAAGATTTGAAAAAGAAAGCGGAAGACCAGCTGAAATTAGGTTTCACAATGTTGGCGACTATTGTGCGATGTGTGACTAAAACCCCACTGAAGGAAAACAAAAAGATAGAGGGCAGTTATGCATAAGCTTATTCAACCTTTAGATACTGTGGGATGCACTCCTTAGTCATAAAAAAAAATGCTACAGTATAATTTTACTATTCCTTTTTATAGTGGTCCCCAACCTCATAAATGACAAAGAGGGGTCCCCAAACTTAAGGGATGTCTGCAGTACAGAGAGTAAAATACCTCTGAAGTTTGAACCTTCACACGAATGCAGACTGCCTTTGTGAAGTCAGCTGTCACATTCAGTCATGACATTTCTAAAATCTCACAACTTTTTAATAATATGAAGTTTATACTTTTATTTACATACTTAAGTTTAATAAATATTGATCAGATTAATGTTTGATACAGCGACACAGGGAGTTTAAGGTCTTTTATTTCAAGGTCTTAGGTGAGCTAAGAGTTTAAGGTGATTTAAGGATTTAGATCAGTAGAAAATAATAAATTGTCTTTAAACCTTTAACGCAGCTTAGCTGCAGCTTTGGAGGCCATCCCTCAGATATTTTAAACATTTTAAGGCTTCCTCATGCAGCAGAGATTGCTTCAAATCCAGCATGTTTCAAAGCTGACTTGGTTATACATTATGTCCCTCTCAAAGTGATCTATGCCACTGTTACCCAAAGTTTAATTTTTCCCCCCAAACATTCATGAGTTTAGGGATGCTGTAAGCAGTTTTCTTATGGCTTGGTCTTGCAGCGTCACCCTTGCAGGTAGAGTACCTGGCCCTGAATGGAGCTCTCCTGCTCCCTGTTGTTTCCAGCTTCTGTGAGAGCGGTCAGCTGGGAGAAAAGGCTGAAGGGGCCAGTAGTACCACTTCATACAATTGCAGAATAATTTTGGTTGGAGGGACCTGTGAAGGTCATCTAGTTCAAGAAAGAACACTTTAAATTTGTAAACGAGTTTTACCTTTTTTTTTTTTAATCATGTCTTTCTCTGTATCAGTTCTTTTGATTCTCTGAGGAAGTGAATAGTAAGTGAAAGCATAAAAAGTACAGTGCTACAATTCACAATTGTTTTCCTATTTAAGAGACTTCTAAAGAAAGACACATTTTAAATGGTGGGGAATGTTTCTGAAGCAGTGAAACGGGAATCGCTATGGATGGGATCCACCACAGTGTGGTACTTACCTCCCCACCGCACCCTGCTCCATCAGAGAGGGAAAAGGGCTGTCACGGGTCCAGGGCACCTGGTGAGCAGCCAGCAACACCTCCTGCCACCTCACCTTCTTCCTGCCACTGCTGACAGATCCTATTTTGTTGACTAGTTACTTGATAAGGTAGTCGGTGTCTAGTGAAAACTGGACATTAAAGGTGGCAAGTATATTAAAAGTGATAGTGGACATAACATGAAAACAACTTTTTTCTCTGTTTCTTTCCAGGGCTTTGCCTACGTTTACTATGTCAACATCTCCCAAACTTTGTGCACCTACAGAGCACTGTGAGCCACCACAATTTCTTTCACAACCTGATCAGCCTTTATAAGCCTCAATAATTTGATTGAAAATGCTATGCCCTGTTACAGTGCTACAGATGGGGAAACCGAATCAAAGAGTGGGAGGGTGTTTGACTCTTGTCTAACTGATTTAGCTGGAAACAGAATTGAGCTCTTTGCATCTTCTCTTACTCACATGGGAAGTCCATGTTAATGGCTAGTAACATCGAGCCTATACCTATACCAATAACTGTCTATTGTTGCTGGGCTTTATTTCCATTCCTAATTTTATTAACTTATTCATGTGATAAATTATTTTCAAGATAATATTCATTGACATTAACACACAGGAACTTTTGAATACGAACTGTGTGAAGTATTAAAATGACCCACTAATATTGGTTCTCAAGTAACCTTGCATTTAATCACCATTTCACAAAATTAGTAGTAATGCTAGCTTTATGCTATATTTCTTACCATGATCTAACTTGAATAATTTGATTTGAAAGTTCGTTCAGAGCACATGTTTTATGTAAAACCATAGCAACGGTCTTTGAAAAGCACCGAGTGGGAACTGACAAAATAAAGACAACCCCTGAGTCTGACAGTTTCCTACTCTTGGGTCGCTTTGTTGGGCCACCCTTTCTCAAATACCTACTGCTCATCCTGAGATGTGATTAGCTTTCTGTCTCACAACTCTTCCTGGAAACCTTTGCCTGAGCTGCAAAGCTTTTGCAGCTCATTTTCCTTCCAGCCTAAATTTACTCTTGACTACTTTGTATGCATAGGTTCTGCGCCAGTGTTGTCTTTTATTTCAGATAGGTCTCCTTTCCCTGGGCTGCTTCTCGCAGCCGCATCCCCACCCCTCGTTAGGCTGAACAGCCAGACGTCTCACATCCATTTTCCTAACCTTCTCACTGACCTCTCTGCGCCTCTTCCAGCTGGAAGGTACCTCCCTGAAACGTGGGTGACCAGGATTGTATGCAGTTTTCCATATGGTATCGCCTGGGCCTCGTACAAAGACATGAGTGCTTCCCTATTTTTACTGGAAATACCTCCCCTGCTGCCCTTATAGTTACCTTTTCAAAAAAAGAAATTGAGTGAGTCTGGCAAGGTCTACCTTTAGTAAACCCATGTTGCATTTTATCCCATATTGCTTTTACCTCTGCATCATTAATTAGACTCCCCACAGAACACTATTTTAAAGCCTAGCAAGCTGTTCAAGTGACTCTAATAGACCTGTAAATATGGGTCAATTTTTTCACCTTCTTAATTGCAGGTCATACCCTTGCTGTTCCCCAGTCTTATGGCACTGTCCACAACTTGATTACTTTATCAAAGAGATTTACTAACAGACTTGAAAAACTGTCTGACAGACCTTTCCTAACTTAAAGCATGGTATTTCCTCATCCTTCCTATTTGAGCACGCTGGTCACCTTTGTCTTAGGGAAGCTGTACATTTTCTTTGCATTCAATATTCAGTTTGGCTGACTTACCTGCACTTTTGTTCCTTGAAATCAATGGTCTTACTTAAAAAAACATTTTTGCTGTGTTTCCCATTTAATTTAAGCTGAAACGGTTTGTAATAACTTTGTAACAGTGCCTTTAATATGAACCAAACCAAGTCTAGACTGTGATCATCTCCTGTTTGTTGAATGAAGGTTGCTGAGGATGAAACATTTGTTGGCCATCCTGGCTAATGGTATTGTCAGACCATACTACCATTAGAAGCGTTTGGTTGCTAACCTATATCTAGGCTGTCATAGTTTGCCATAATAACATTTCTGACAGTACTTACCTCTCGAACAACCTTAGTGAGATTGTTCCACCAAATGTGGTGGTGGGATTTAGTGGCTGATCGTTGGAAAATGCCTTTGTCCCCCAACAGTGATTTTTTTGACCTCAAGCTCTTGTATATTGGTGCCATCTTTCTTTCCTACTATGGCTTCCTTCTTATATAACTGCCTAATAAAGTTCAGGTTATTTTTTAAATTTCATGGTGAAATTCAGTGGTCTCAAGAACAAAAAGAAAAAAACCAAACTATATTCATCTCAGGAATAACATTGCATGCTTTAAAATATACCTTTGCTGCGGATTTTGGAAAAATCAGTGAGGCCAAGCATGTTGTATAAACTATGTTAGAAGTGTTCTCAGTTGTCAAAGCGGACTTCTTTTATTTATGGCTTTGATTAGCAGTTATTCAGTTAGGGGACATAGGGAAAATTTGGGAAGAGTGGAAGCCCATAATGAATGGCCAAGAGAACACATTTTTCTAAAACAAAAAAAAAATGCCAACCAGACTATTCTATAAGCAAACGTGCCCAATGGAGATGGTCCAGACAACTGCACCTGGACACCACCTGGATATAATTAAGGTCCCAGAACGGAAGATGTGTTAAACTAGATACCAGAAAATTTAACACTGTCTCTCCTTTATTCCCCTGCTGTAAAGGGATGGCAATTGTTCTGGGCTAGGTAGTGCAGTAGCATGGACCTGTAGGACTCCGAATACCTCTGAGGAAGATCTCACTGGCTCTACCAGTGTCTCTCTCTGTGTATATACGCTGGATTTTCACTGCTTCTCTACCCTACAAGGAGCAACCAGACACGAAGGGTGTTGCTATTGCTTACACTGGTTGTGCAAGAAGGAATTCCTTTGAGTCTCTCCCATGCTCATATCCACGGGCCAGGCACAGTCCCTGTGTGTCTCCTGTTCTCCTTGAAAGTATTAATTCTTCTTAAAACAGCATTCACCGTGTTGTTTCTTTCTCTCACCCATTACTGTCTCACCCATTACTGTTATTTATTTCTCAATGTGTCATTGTCATTCAGCACGAAACACTCATTTCATGTGCTGCTGGGAGTGGAGTGGAGAAAACACAAGAAAGTTTGCAGATCTTTAAATTTGGGCTATTCAGAGAGTGACTTGGTTGAAATGAAATGTAATGCTTAGGCTGAAAAAAAGTGAAGGGGAAAAATTAAGTTCAGCAAAGCAGAATATAACAATAAGTTGGTTAAAAGCTAACATAGTGCCTTCATTAAATGTTAAAAATCTCTGTTGAAACAATATTAGCACAGCAGGGTTGTGAAGGGCCAGAGGTAAATAATGACTCAGAGCAAATAGGCCTCAGCAAAAGTCTGTTTCACCTTATTGTGATCAGAAGCTGTCCTCATATATGTTCAAAGTTATGCTTAACCTCATTATCATTATCATTATATGTAATCTTGCTAAGTTTCTATAGTAAAAGTAAATGGAAAAAAAGCAGTACAAGTAGAGCCTTTCTATATATTATTATGTTTTATTAGTTTTGTAGAGGAACTTGGGACAAGAGTCTCTTGCAATAGACAATGCAAAAGGTGACTCGGTCCCTGATTGACCTTCTGACCTGATGTTCCAAGGGAGGGCAAAGGGAGAGGCATGCAATCAGATATTATCATGACTGGCATAACTGGAGGCTGACAGACAAGCTGGACCAAGATTTGGCTGTGCTAGGTGCTTTATAATCACAGAATGATCTGGTCCTTGCCTGAAGAAGTGTTAACAGCCTTGATACTCATGCAATAAAATAAAATAAAATTAGAACATGAAGAGCATCTCAGCCATCTGCGACTCCTTCTCAACCTTCAGAGATCCCGGAAGCGGTGGGTCTTGAAGAGGGATCTAAGATGATGGGTCAGACCTATCTTGTCTATCTGTCTGTTGTTGGGTTCAGTATTGTTCCTCATTAACAGAATATATGGTAATATATAAATATGTGGTCATACATATGTAAAAGCAATAGCAATGCTGAAGTCCCTGCCAGTGTACAGGGTCTTCTGGTACCTCTCTCTCTCCTTTGGGGCTTGAATCTCCCTGATGTGGGGTTTTGGTGATTCATCTTTGTTGGAGAAGCTGGAAACAGCTTGGGGACCAAGTGACCAGCGTTGTGGTGGGGAGAGCATGCTCCAGGAGAAGGGATCAGCGCAGAAGAAGGTGTGAAAAGGAGAGAGGAGGGAGCAGTAGGTTCATTTTGCTGCTTGTGGCTCAAAAGCGGAAGCAAAGCAGACAGAGGAGCGGAGCCCTTGGGAAGAGGAGGGCAGGCAGAGGGGGTATGCACTTTGGGAAGCTTGACCCTGGCGCAGCAAAGGACTGTAAGACAGGAGGTGAACTTGAAACGTGGATCGGCATAAGGAAAAGGGCAGACAGCTACAAAGGTGTAATGAGATCTGTTTTGAATAGACACAAGAAGCAATGTGTATCTTGGATTTTACCTCTGAGAAAAGCTGCTGTGATCAATGTAAATGATGATGAAGGATTCAATCATATAGATGAATTGTTTGTGTTTTAAAATAAATTTGAAGTGACATTATCTTTGGATACAGACAATGTCTATAGGGCAGGAAAGAGGGTGGTGGTGTTAGGATTTTCCCCATCATAGGGTATAAATGCTGAGCATCCTCACGCATAAGATGTCTGTGTAAAAGAGGAAACCAGTCATCTGTCTTTGTATGGAAGCACGGCTCTATCCCCAGCCAAACTTTTGTGATACAAGCAAAGTTAGAACAAAAGAGTATCAAACCGACTAAAGAAAAAGAACGCAGGCACAAATAAGTCTTGAAATATATATATATTTGGGCAGAGTACGAATGTTTAAAAGATATTAATATACCCTCTGAGAGATGAGGAAAGGTTCTGCCATCTCCTATTATCTGGCTTAGTAGGCTGAATAAGTGAATAATTTAGAGAGCAAAGTTTCTCCAATGAATGAGTCACCTAGACTCCAAACTATTAGCATGCAGCCAAGGCACATTGAAAAAGGAGAGTTCATCCACACTGGTTTTAGTAACTGCTCCGCTCAGTGGGGAAATAAATCAGTTTTTCCTCAGTTAACACAAGATCTGAATAACCATCAATTCCCTCCACAGTATCTGCAATACAAATGGTATCACAGATGCTTGATTGTGGGTATAAATTAGCATATTATGCCATAGGGGGAGGCTAGATGATGATGGCTTAGTAGCTGAAGCCTGCTGGCCTCTGGGAAAGTGCAAATGTAATGTCAGATGACTCAGTCTGCCAGGTGAACAAGAGGGGCTGTGCCTCTGCAAAACAAAAAGGTGAAAAATGAAGGCATGTTGGAGAGCTGTGTCTGTGGGCATAGATGCAGTGGGTACCTGACAACGTTTACTGACATTTAGAGGGGAGGAAAAGCCCTTAGCACCTTTGAAACTTAAACTGATGAGAAGAAAGGATGGAGAAGTAGCCAGGTAAAATGCCACTGCATGCTGGGTCTTTCCTTTCACCTACTGGGCCCTCCTGGAGGAAGGGATATGACAACAACTTGGAAGTTTTATGAGTTAAAAGGAGTTGTAGGAGCTATCTGTGGAAATTCAGACCTCCATCTAGAAGGCAGTATCTGTGACTGAATATCCTGACATAGTTCAAAAGCGAAAGACAAAACAGGGTAGGAGTCAGCAGATTTGCAGATTTTTGCTGGCTGCAGAGTCTTAGGGGGAGAACAGAGCTGCTGTAACATTATCTTGGTGCCAGACCAAGTTGAATATGGACTTATTTAAGAATCCCATGTTATTGCATACATAAGCAAAATATTTCAAGTTCCCCACTCAAACCCCAGTGGGATATCATGAGTTTGTGAAGGACTGCTGGGCTAAATATACCAGCAGTCAGTAGGATCATGACAGCAAAGAGCAATAAGCAATGGACTTTACTGGCATTTCAGTGGAATCCCACCACAGCCCCACTTCTGGTCCTCAGGGATAATAAGCAGCATCAGTGCAGGACCAAATCAGGAGAGGGGACCAAAACCAGCAAAGCATTACAATTCACCACACCATCCTGGCTGGGCCACCGTCTTCTTTCCTGTAGTTTATTTCCCTTATTGTACTTCCTCACAGCAGGTTTTTCTCCTTGTCTTTTTTCTGTTCCCACCTTTTTGTTCTTGCCACCCACATTTTTTCTCTTTTAGAAGGAACAGTTTGATTCCAACACTCAACACCTGTCTCCTGGTGGCCTGTTGTTCGTGAGACAGCATCTGCATGGTGCCAGGTGGGATCCTTTGTCAGCGATTGACAGGAGATGCTGCTGCTGCTGGTAGCTATTACGCACATGAAAAGGAAGGCGATGCCGAAGCGAGGTTGTTAGAGAACCACGCGGCTCTTTCCTCACTTTGGGAGGACAAGCCTACAGATTTCTCCTTTGTTGCTGCCTGCCAGCATGGAGCTGTCAATTATTGCCTGTGCTTTGACACCCGAGCAGCAGCCTGGCCTCCCCCTCCTCAGCCATCCCTGACTCCTCCGCTGCGCCGAGCTGCCTCTCTGGGTTAATGAGGCGCTGGCGTAATTTTGGCGCCTGCCTATTGCGCTGACAGCCGTACCCTGTCTCCAGGAGTCCTGGCACGTTACCACCGCTGTCGCTGACCCGGGCCCCTCGCTAGAGCTGCTGTGGACCTAGCAGCAGCTGGTTTCCCATGGGTTTTTCCCTGTTAGGCTTGGGGAGGGAAGAGAGCAGCAGTAGCCAACACTGTTGAACGAGCGACTTGGGTAAGAAGGTTATTCTTACAGGCTGGGTCAGTCCATTTTTCACTGCAGCTGCTGAATGAGGAGTGGGAAAGCAGAGTCCATCCTCCTCCTCCTCTGCCTCCACACATGAAGCAGTTGCAGGTGCCCTGCAATGGGAGTAGGTCCCTGAGGAGGACAGGGAGCATATCCCTCTGCCTGCCTGCCAGGGCAGCCAGCAATGGTAACTGTGAAAGCAACAGTGGTAAAAAGCCATTTTATCGTCATGAGATCAGCGGGGTGTATCCTGGGAAAGGGGAGTTTTTCATGTCCTGGATGTGCACCTACAGATGTGCCTCTAGAAGTGACACCTTTGCAGGCTATCCTGTGCCATCAGTCACCTGCTGGTGCCACCTCATTCAGGATAGCTCCACCTCTGCTCAGGTGCCCATGGCATCCTCAGAATGTTCACTGCTAGTAAGGAACCCATCTCCAGGATTTCTAGAAAGAAAGTGATTTTTAGGAGGTGTGAGCAGGGCTGGAGCAAGGCTGGGGCAAGGGGCATGTCCCAAGCGCTGTTGTGAGTGGCACACAAATGGGAGAAGCAGGCAATGATTTGGAGTGAGATTGCAACCTTCTGCTCTAGCAGGAGGCCCCAAGGGGACCTGTCCTCCCTCAGATCTACCATGTGGTGGGAGGAGGCGGCCACACTAACATCCTGGCAATGTCTTCAACCAGTCCCAGGGATGGACATCTTACAAGAACAGGGTTCGCCTTCAGTGGCTTGAGGTTGCAGGGAATGATCTGTAACAGTGAATATTTACTTCTCAATTACTTATTAATTTTCTTCCAATTCATTGACAGCCCTGAACGTCCCTGGTACTATTGGGAAAGCTAGAAATAAAGCTACTAGTTACCTTAATTAATTATCTGTTTTTCTTTCCTCTCAGGAAACAAGAAGCCACTTCTCAACATTCATGGGTCATGGATTCCTCTCTCAGCATCCATGTAACTTCTTTAAATGTTAGAGCTGTGATATCTACAGTGCAGCCAAGGATGATGACATTGGGAAGTGGCTTCTCATGTAGTTATTCTGGTCCTTGATCTTTAATGCACAAGCAATGGCTCAGATGCACGGAGCCCTTCTCCCTCCTTTATGATGGCATTTTTCCACCTGATGAGTATTTTTACTATTAGAGATCTTACAAGAGGAAAGATTGGTGTAGGAGTTGTGGTAAATTGCCTTGAAGCGCTTGTAATCAGTACTATTGCCAGTAAATTCATATTCTTGGAACTACTGGGATTTTGCTGTATAAGGGATCTTACAGGCAAGGGTGATGATGAAGGGCTGCTTTGTAGCAGGAGAGCTGAGCTGGCGCAGCCGCAGAGCAGACACAGCTCACAGGCAATGGGCTGTGGTTCAGAGGGAGGAGGGTGAGGAGGAAAGGACACTGAGACTGGGCTAGGGCTGCCCCAGGCACCGCTAGTGAGCGGAGACCGCTGCCTGTTAACTTGCCTCCCATCACTCCTTCACAGGAGCTTTTGCTAGTACAGCTAATCCTGCTCTAGGGATTCACTAGGAATAAAAAACAGGAATGAAAATGTCATGGCTTAAACCAATGTCATTCCACAGATAGAGGTTTCCAGTGTAGACTTAGCCTCAGGTCAGTTTTGTAAGGGTAGCTCTTCTCATCGTTTACACTAAAGCTGGACTATTGGGGAAAAAAAGTCAGAGAGGTTGCAGCATCACTGACCCTTTGACTTTGCCCGTTTCCCTGTACTCACTATTTTGGAGCCAAGGTTCCAGCAATGGGCAGTTATCAGGAGAATCACAGCATTTGTTTTTTTTTTTTTAAAGTCCCTTGACTGTGGCTGGAAGATTTACAGCCACAGTCGTAAGATTTGGAACAGTGAGAAGGAAAAATAATGCCGAGCCAATTTCGCTAATGTGGGGCTACACCCCATCACTTTTTTGGTTTTGGGGTTAGTGGCCAGAGGCACGGAGGTGACCTTCCCCTTCCAGAAATACCCTTTCCCCGCTCACTGAAATATTTTAGTCTGCGTTCTTTACACAGTTCCTGATCCCAAGTCTCCCTGGCTGAACCACTTTGCAGTTGCCTTTAGCAGCGCGCAGGTTTGCTGCTGAAACGCGAGACCCGCATTTCCAGTAAGGCTGCTGTCCCCCCAGCCTGGCGGTACTTTGCACATCATTTTTTTACATAACGAAGGCAAAGCATCTGTACGCTCCCGAGTAGTGCCTACGGCAGGAGTTACGCGGCTCGGCCAGGTGGCTGCGGCCACTGGATGTCACTGTTGTTCCGCGGAACCCCCCCGGCAGCCACCGACGATGCGGTGGCAACTGGCTGGCAGCGCACAGATTTTCACACCCTCTGCGGGGTCTGCTGCATGAAGTGGCTCTGAGCAGTCCAGTCTCACGCAAAGGCTCCTGTGGATGCTATGGGTGTGGGGTACGGATGCTATGGGTGCCACATTTTGCAAGTTCTGAGGCTGTGCCCTGCTGGTGCTGCGCCTTGTTTTACGACAGAGTCTGTTCCTTATGGACGCTGGAAGGAAACCGTGACGAAATTAGCTGAGTTACAGGACAGAAGGAGCTTCCCTGGAGTGACAGGGTTGGGCTGAGGACCGGTTCAGAGGATTCTCAGCTGCCTGGCACACAGCCTGCAAAAATACAATAGACACAAAGAGTGAAGAAATAAGGCAACACAAATCTCTGGCCCAAACGAAGCCTCTTTTCATCCAGTCCAAGCAAGGCAGCCGGCAGGATCCCCCAGCAGCAGCTTTAGGGTGCCTCTGACATTTGCTGTGGCCTCTAACTTAATCCTTCCCCACTGCACACGGAGGTCTGAGGGCAGCGGGAGTCCAGCCAGGGCACCTGGGCTGCGTCTCAGGGACCAGCGAGCGTGGGGGCTGAGCTGCAAGGTGCCAGGAAGGGGGCCGGGAAGAGCACGTCACCCCCTGCCACACGCCTGTGCTCGCTTCCCGGGGCAAGCGAGGCCTGTGAGAGGCAGCGTGTGGCCCGTCTCGCCTGGGTGAGGGGCTGGGGTGCAACTGGGCTGCCCAGTTAAGGAGATGGGAAGTGCCTTTGGGTGCTCCCAGCGCAGAGGACAGTTGACAAACACCACCGGGCCTGTCTGGAAAGGATGACTGCAGCCAGTACAACATTAAACAAACCTGTGAATACTCCTGCTTCCTGTAGGAACAGGTTAGGCTCCGGCAGGCTGTAGGGCCGGAGAAGCAGAGAGATGGTGGAGACATAATTTTCTTCTTTTTCCCTCATCCCTAATACATGTGCCGAACAAAAGCCCCTCACGGATGAGGACTGGTTTCTAGATCTGAGAGTCCAACACAAAGCTGTTGTGCTTCTGTGCTTTAGGGAAGGTTTTTTGCTCCCAATTGCGAGGTTGGCTTTAGATTAACCCTGTAGAGATGTCAAGAGTTGTCTTCTCATGTGAAATGTCCTACATTTCTCAAGGCAGAAAGTGGACGCCTGTTGTTTTCCTACTAAATACTCATTGTTCAGTTGATGCAAAAACTTTCAAACGTGTTTCTAGCAAAAGGAGATAGTTAAACGGTAAGAAAATACATCTGTTATTATTAAATTAGGTACTTAAGTAAAACTCCAGGAAGGCATTGAGTTTTCCAGTACTGAAGAAAAAGCATTCTGGTGAACGAGGTTAACTGTTGCAAAGCAACATTGCTCCTTAGGAAGTATTTATTCTTTATTTTAACATATTCCCTTTCACTGGAGTCTTGACCCAATAAAATATCTAAATATGTGATTAAGTTATTTCGATCTGATTCCCTTGGGTTTCTGCAAAGAGACATTCCCATGAGTGACACCCTTGATTATACTTCGATAGTAGCAGTATTAAAAGGAGAAAGCTGCCATAGAAGAGTGAGGAAACAAAACTAAGACTGAAAAAGTGAAGCTGGCTAAAAGGCAATGAATTGCTGAAATTCCATTCCTAGGCACAGATACTGAAGAAAGGCTGGAAAACAGCCAGCACCTGGCAGGTGACCTAACATGTTTGGTTAAGCGGTAATCTGTGCACAGTGCAGGCATCCTCTGGTTAGTGTTAATGCCACAGAAAAGCTCCCATGGCACAACGGGGCAGTCAGGACATCCCAGCTCAGGCCTAGAAACAACTGAGCCGTTCCTCAACGTGTCCCCTGAATGCCTTTGGAGGAACCATGACCTTCCCGGACCCCATGCCTCTGTGCTCAGCCAGAATGGGACCCTGCCTGAGGCAGGCAGAAGAGGCAGCTAGGTGCCCAGAAGCGTGTGTCTCCCTGAGCCTGTGCTAGCACCGCACTGCCCGCAAGCCTTGCTGTGAATCTTGGAAATAATTGGTACTAACGTTGCTACCTGGCCTGTGGGTAAGGTCTGACTCTTTTCTAAGATGGCTGGGAGAAGGGAAAATTGAGTCCTGTCTGTGTGGATGTGTCCTACAGATGCTCTCCCTCACCTGGGGGCCTCTGTCCCCGGAGAAGCACGCTTTGCCCCTTAATTTTTGTAACCCGGGAGACTGCTTGAATCATGATGGGCCACTCTAATACAAGGAAATACCCAGACT
Source organism: Fulmarus glacialis (assembly GCF_000690835.1). Lineage (NCBI taxonomy): Eukaryota > Metazoa > Chordata > Aves > Procellariiformes > Procellariidae > Fulmarus > Fulmarus glacialis. The sequence continues at coordinate 24,370 of NW_009198331.1, forward strand.
AGTGACTTCTTAAGCTTTTTTCTCCTTTGATCTTTTCTTCCTGGAGGCATTTATTTGATCTTGGAAGGATCTTAGTGCTACAGTGTGCCCTAGCAAAGATACGACAGAGAGCGGAGGAAAGAGATTTTGAGTCTTTTCTTCTGACTATTCCCCTACATAACACAGGCAAAATATTGGCATGTTTCTCCCAGGAGCATAGGGGCAGGACATAGCAAATCTGAATGGGGAGAAACTAAGTGAAATTTCTAGGATAAAAGCATTAGGAAAAGGTTATGGCTATGAGGGGTAGGATACTCTTCTAGAAAGAGTCTACACGGGTCTCAGGAGGCTTGGATCCAGGAGACCTGACAGCCTGTGTAAAACTATGTAAAGGCCACCTGATTGCTTTGTTCCTCAGCTCCCCACCTGTGAAATGTCCCCTGCCCCTTCTCTATTTAGCCCTAACAGGACTGTGATTTTTCCTGTTAATACAGTGATGGACCAAGGGGGTCTCACTTTCTGTTGGAGCCACTAGATGGGACCAGAGTAAAATAACGAAAATAATTTCGCCATGTAGGCCAATAAAGACGTGTCATCTTTGCCCTTTAAATACTGGTCTCAGGATTCAACCCAAATGTCAGTTAGGCTTCCAGAGTTACCTGCCAAAAATTAAACATCTTCTCTGCGTCTTCTTTCTTCCTTCTTTGAAGTAAGCTTCATCTGCATACCTGGCGTTTGCATTGCCTTGTTAGAGGAACCAAATGGTGTCCATCTGTAGACACGAAATATGGAGGGGCCATTTGGGCTGCTGAAGTGCTTCCCTCCCCTCGCCACACTCATTTCTGAAAGCGCTAAGAGGAGTGTTAAATACCGGAGAGAGATCAGATTCAGACACAAATGGAGAAAAGCTGGGGAAAGCAAAATAAGGCAGCATCTTTATGATTCCCTCCCCACCAGCTGTGGCTAGGGAAATAAAGCAAAACCAGAAGGACTTCAAAATCCAGCCAGTGAAACGAAGGCATGAGCAAGGCAGTGGCTTGCTCTTCTTCCCCCATTACTTTGCCGGTCCCAGCACTCCCTTCCCCACTGCCTACCTATTTGCCAGAGGCAGTGACGGTGAGCCAGGCAGGGCAGGGACCCTTCCCCCCGACTCTCTCTGGAGGGGAGCGCACTGGCAGTGCTACGGCAGTAGCAGCATCTCCTAAACCACATCGCTGACAATCAGTCAGAAGCTGAAAGTAAACAACTTATTTACATGCATTTTAAATACAGCTCGGTGCCCAGCAGCCCGATTATTTTGAAAAGTGGGTTAAAAAAGTCGCTGTAAGGCAAGGACCTTACATACCAAGCTCCAGCCCTCGGTGCATTAATATGGCTGAGTGGAGATACTAACATAACCTTACCTGTAATGGCATGAACACACCACTGTAATAATTCATTTAGAATGATGACACCTGAGACCTAATTTAAAACTCCTAGATGAATACTGTTCTCACATTCAAACCCCAAGGCTGCTGCAAACATACCTAAGAAATCCTAAGAACTATAGTGAGCCTAATTGAATTGGACTTAAATGGACCATTGAGGTGGCCTCACAGAGCTCTGGGGAATTTATATTGTCTATACCGTATCAGAATCACAGCTTGAACTGAATAACGGGTTACATTCAATCATGTTACTGTAACTCATGCTTGAGGAAAGGGGGAAACCTTTTGCTATCAGCAAGGCTGTATGGAAAACAATTTCAAATCACTTTAAACCCGGTTGGCAACTACTTTGCCAATTATGGAGTCCTTTGGGAAAGGTGTGTGCTAGGGCTCGGGACTAAATGATTTATGTCAAGCGCCCCAGTCCCCGGAGGCACATACAGGAGGCTGGAGAGGAGGTGCTTGTGGCTAATTATTTCTCCTAAGAATACTTTAGCAAGGTAATTTGCGCTTGCAGATGAGTCACTCTGCACACTGAATATAACACAGGGAAAGCAGAGACTTCAGTGCTACAGCACACAGACAGATAAAAGGGAAATGAACGGGATCTTCAGTCCTTAATCTCATGTGCAAAACCCCAGCCCCCCCGTCCCCCTGCCTGCTCCCCTCTCCCCCAAGGGGCCCTCACTAGCGGTGCTCAAGGGAGGCCACAGAGGAATGCCAAGCAGAGCCTCATCTCCGCACCTAATTACAGAGAAGAGTCGGGCATTTAAAAGGCTGATGAAGGTGTGCCCTCTCCCACTCTCGGTGAGGGTGGTGCAAATCTGCTGGCGGATGGGCACGCAGGAGGGAAAAGCTCGGCAAGCCGAAGCAGGTAGCGGCCAAATGCCTTTCCAGCATCTCTGCCTGTGCATCCCCTCGGCACACTGGCAGTTTCTTTGCTCCTGTTGTCTAAAATCTCCTCACAGGTGCACTGTTGACACTGTGTTATAATTTATGAAGCCGCAGATGCTTGGAACATGTAATTCATTTTGCAGATGGCAAGTGTAAATTCTGCTGTTCCTCACATGGCACAGACTTACCTGTTAATAAAAAAGCCGACCTCACAGATCCAGGCTACTCCAAGAGGGGTGTAGCAAACCCCTTTAGGATGTGTTGCTGCCATCGGGTAAGGCGTAAATAGCATTGATCTTGCAAACGATTCACGCCTGATTTCAGGATCCCCTCTGTCCCAAAGCTCAGGGGTGTGAGGTTTGGGACTGACTCAAAGCGGGGTGAATTACGGTCCGAGGTTTGGGGTAGATTTGCAGCTGAAGCACACGTTAGACGGCCATGCACTTTCTGAACACTGCCTCCCAGATTTTCAGCTGATTTTAATCCATATCATATAATTGAAATTGATTCAGCCCCTCTCATTCACACTGGCTGAGGTGCTGGCTTTGGGATTTCAGGACCAGTGAGGACATGGATTCGTGACAAACGCAGAGCTGCTTTTCTTGATCAGGAGTTAGTAGAGATGCAGACACACTCCCCTTTTGAAAAATGCATCTGTGGTTATCTGCTGCTTTGAAGCAGCTGAGAAGACAAAAGAGGGCTGAAAGTCCCGATGGAAATGCCACTCAAATCTTCTGAGCCCAGATGGGTGCACAGATGAGCCCTAAGCCCCCAGCTGAGCCCAGGGCTCTGCATAGCAGATGCGTTGGTTGCACTGGTGCCTGCTAGCATGTGGGTGGGTAGTGAGCCACCGGGGATACAACCTGCAGGTGCAGGGCTGTAGATGGACCAATCCGCAGTAATAACCTGGGAAAGATGTAAAGCACCTTTCTTTTTTTCCTGCAGTGGCATAAGCAATAACACAGCTGTCATAGATGGAGAGGGGCCAATGGATTTGCTAACCCATAGCAAACAGATGAGTTGTGAAATACTGAGTAGCTAAACTGACTGGCTTCAAAACAGCAATCCGACCAAACGTGGCTCCTGGGTAAGTCTAGTTTGTCCAAAGGATCTGTGGACTTCTAGTCTGCTCGTGTGACAGCCTTTCATTGGGAGTAAGAAGCAAAATCCATTGTCGTTGACCCGATTAAGGCTCGGCTGCAAGGAACAGCCACTGCTGAGAGGCTCCTCT
>NW_009198331.1:27931-28560 GCF_000690835.1 Fulmarus glacialis
GCCGCAGGGGAAAGCCAGTCTAACACCAGCTGCCAGGGCAGCGAATGTGCAGCATTAGTAGGCATCATAAACCCGTGGCTGGCAATAAAAGGGTCTGTAGTTTGTAGCATTCTGGGCTATATATGCTGAAGGGAGCAAGCTCCAGAAGAGCCTTCAGCTGGGATTTGCTCGGTTTTTTGCTTTTCTTTGGCCATATTTGAGCCTGGGTTCAAAACATTCACATTGTGCTGAAGAAGACCCTGACTCATGGTATCTGTTGGAAAGGAGAGGAGAGGGGAGGAGAGGAGAGGAGGCAGCTGAGGGGCAAACCACACAACCCCATTTTCCCTGCCCCTGCTCACCCTGTCTCCCCTGCTTGCCGGATCTTTCCGGAGTGCAGGAATATGACCTTAGGCTAGGTTAGTCTCATAAAGGAGGCAGGGCACAACTGCTCTTCCCTTGTGAATTTAAGCCACCGCGAAGCTTGTGTTGGAAGCTGTCACTTGGCACGCTGGCAGGGTGCTGTCCTCTGCCTGATTGCTCCAGCCCCCTGATTTCTTGGGCACTAACCTGTCCCAAAATCCTGCCTGCAAGGGAGCAGCCAGAGCACATTCAGCAGGGAGTGTGCTTGAAACAGGGCACTGGTTCAG
>NW_009198331.1:28582-34493 GCF_000690835.1 Fulmarus glacialis
GCTCTTTTTCTTCTTTTTGATCCACTTCCCTTGAATCTTTTCAGGCGTGCTCACCATCAGCCACACAAATCCCTGCCACAAGAGCTTAAGAGTGATTCTTTCTGTCCCAGCTGATGAGAAAAAACATTATTCTGCAATATGGTCAAGATTTTCCAGGTCTTTTATTATCCAGAGAAGGATCACAGAAAAACTACTCACAACTTTTCCTCCTTCTTTTTGATCCACTTCCCTTGAATCTTTTCAGGCGTGCTCACCATCAGCCACACAAATCCCTGCCACAAGAGCTTAAGAGTGATTCTTTCTGTCCCAGCTGATGAGAAAAAACATTATTCTGCAATATGGTCAAGATTTTCCAGGTCTTTTATTATCCAGAGAAGGATCACAGAAAAACTACTCACAACTTTTCCTCTTTCAGTACAGGGAGTTTACAGCTATGTTATGCAGATCTTTTATGCATTTCTTTGTATTTTATTTTTTTGTTCTTCCCGATCTCTTTTAAGCTTCTTCCCCTTTGCACATCTGAGCTTTGCTGATCACAGAGGTCAAACAGATTGAAAACATGTGTGCAAGTAAAGTGGCTTCACCTTTGACCTCAAGCTATTCCTCCTCGGGAACATTTAATTTGCTCTAACCAAATGTATTTTTATTTTAATGGAATGCTCTTTGCCTGAGGCAAACTGTGTGGAAGTCCATCAGATGTGTTTTCATTTTACCACTTTGTAGAAAAGTGTATTAATCCATTTTGCTTTACATCTGGAATTTTTTTAACATAGCCCTGGGATTTTCCTCTCTATCTGCAACACTACCCATGGCTCCTGTGCAAAAACACAGAACAGAGCAATATGAAATAAAATGGACCAAAGAGGTGTGTTAAGAACAAAAGTTGATCCTGATTGCAAAGGGCAAATTTTTTCAGCATCCTGGGTCTATTTCTATTTCTGGTAGGTCATGTATTTTCCAAGGATCAAGCTATGCGCTATGCCAGAGTGCAGAGGATGTGAAAATTTGGCTTATAATGCCACCCTGGATCCTTCTGGTGAGGTGAGGTAAGCTTTACACTAGGATCAAGCTGTGGCTACAGCTCCTCGCTTTCAGCTTGCGTCTCCATGATTTAATTCAAGGCTCACAGCACTTTGTGGCAGAACACAATGCAGAAGATGCAACCATTTCAGATTCTGTTAGGGTTTTGATTGCTTTGAAAGTCTTACACATTAGTTTCTCCTCAGCAGCTCCCCTAAGCCATTTGGAGCAGTTTTCAAGCTGCTATCTAATGCATTCATGCATAGCCTGTGCATATCTGCCCAGCCTACCTGTTATTAGTATAATAACCAGGAGATATAGCTAGCTTTAGTTTTATTTTTGTGCTTTGTAAGAGATAATTTCCAGTTCATGTAATCTTCATTGTTAGCTGTCTCACCATTCTGATCTTGCCACCTCTCATTTCTGGGTCGAGTACTGAATTCAACACAACATGACAACCCGACATGAGAAAGCCGGAGTAAATGTCATCCCCTGACAGACCCGAATGGCAGAGAGGGTCTGTGCCTGGGCATCTCCATTCATTTTGCATAGTCTCTGCATCCTACTTGGGCAACTCGCTACTGGAAGGGACCTCCCCCCTCCGAAGCCCAAAAGGGTGGATGAGCCCCTGTGTGGCTCCAATGTTGTCCTACTTTTCCACTGTGCCTCCACTTAACAGTCTGCTGTCAGAAGAAATTATTTCAGTACTACAACTGTCTAGAAAACTACAAAAAGCCATAACAGCAACAAAAAAAAGGATGGTGTGTGATATATAAAGCTATATTTCCCTCTCTTGTGGATCCAAGGGAGGATTCCCATTGCAGGAAAGCAGAGCCTACTGAGATTATTCACTGTGAGTAAATTCAGTAAATTGGGGGGATGGGGGGAGTATTTTTTTTCCTTTTCTTCTGTGCGTGCATCAGTTACTCCTCAACAAGATCCAGTTTCTGTCAATGGGAATATTATTCCTAAGTATTTGTTAAACAGCTTGGACAAAGCATTTTCAGTCCAGTGAGAGGTTCACTTTGGCTATTCGCTATTCATTATTCACGGTGTGTGAGTGTTCACATAAGTCATATGGTATTGTCTCTGCTCCTTACTTGAATAACTCTAGTTAAACAGGAGACTAATGAATGTTGGAGCACACATGGTGAATAGCTAATAACAAGGAACATGTTCTCTCCCTTGCACCTGTACTCAGCAATAACCAGGGCTGTCTTACAGCATGGGGCGGTGGGGCCCGTAATCTGGGCCTCCCAGCTCCAAAGACCTCTTTTCCCCCCGCCGTGGCACTGTGTTTGCTGTGCATGTGCCATACAGGTCACTCTGGGTGTGTAGCATGTTGCTGTGTGCCATGAGACGCTACTGTTTTGCTCAGCTGGACTTGGGGTCTCGGGAACCCATATAAGGGCTTTACCAGTAGACACCAGTATGTAAACCAGCTAACTTCTCAACATAGGGGGAAGGAAATGGGAATCTGGCTATTTAAATGTTAGGAAACAGGAAAGAAACATGGGACAAGACCATGGTCAACCCAGCCCCTTACGCTTTACTCTAGCAGGAAATCCAGCTCCCTCATATTGCGGTTCTGATGCAGAGGAACCAAGTGGGGCCATGGATGTACCTCCACAGCAAGCTGAAGGTGTGATTTTAGCATGAGAAGAGGAATCAGCGCCAGGTGCCATTTAACCAGCATGACTATCAGGACCCCTGAAGTGCACTGCACAGGCTTCAACACCTGCTGGCAACCAGGGACTCAGGTATGTGACCGGTGACTAGCTTGGAGGTAGGACTAGCAGCCAGACTTAGAGAGGCTGTGCAGTCATATGGCTGTGACCACCACTTTTAATATGCAAGGCAAAAGCATCCCTGATCATGCACCTTTCTCCTTCTTACCACCCTTATTCATCCTTTTTAGGCGTGTTCTCTTGTGTCTTCCATGATCTTACGCTTGCCACTACTGTGTTAAAGCTGGCACGCTCATGATATCACCTCTCCCAATTTGCTTTGCAGCCATGTCCACTGCTGCTGAAACCCAAAGGTACCTCTGAAAAGATGGTAAGTATACTTCATATACACGATCATAGTCACTGATGAAGTAGGGTGGAGGAAAACATTCTCCTTTCGAAAGCATCTATTCTTATTTCTCTGTATTTACATCTTCAGTTCTTGCACTAGCATATGCTCACCCTCCTCATATGCTGTGCTAAGCCCTCTCTCCAAAGGGACTGAAGGCATGTGTTAAAGCTGCTAGGGCTCATAAAGCCTGTGATTTAGATGAAAATGTGTGTGGTGAGTAGCTGCCTGCTAAGCAACTCCTTTTCCATGCCCTAATGTCTGATGCTGGTCAGAGTACTTCTGAGGAATGGATACCTTTATGAATTTAACCCTTTGGCCCAGCAAACTTTCAGAATTCAGGGAGAGTTTACTGAAGTAGCATTTGTGGCCATTCAAATATATCAGGTGACTTATTACTCACAAGAAATAGCAAATTGAATATATCACTATGGATAGGCTGAAAATATCTTAAAAATAGTTTGTACTCATCAGCTAGCACATCTCTGAAATCTTCAACGAGCTGGTAGGCTTGAGGGAAAGGCTAAACATTTTCAGCTGTTGTCTTTGAGAAGCAGAGTTGGACCTTCCATTGTGGGTATCGCTAGGGAAAAGGAAAAGGTTTGGCTGTGGCCCCAGGTGATGGTCAGACCTTGAATTTATGGGATCTCTTCTGGCAGTTTGTTCCATCGCCAGATACCTTCAGCTAACAGTGGTGGTTTTGCCATCACAATTGCCTTCATATTTTTACGTGTTGTGTGGCCATAAAAGAGGGTTTTATGTCTCCTTGTTACTCAGGAAGCTGGTGGGGCAGGACTACATTGCTATGTTGCTTTTGGTCTTCATAGTCTTGTGCTCTCCCATCTGCTGACTGTTTCTGCCTTTTTCATTTCTCATCGGGGAGACTACAAGGTCTTTTGGTGCTGGGAACATTTTTCCTCATGTGTTTGCAGCGTCTAGCGCAACAGAGCCCTGATCTCTGCTGGTGGATACTAGGCACTCAAGAAATACAAACAATAAATAATACTCATTCACTGTGCTATAGCTCAGATGGGAGAAGGTGGCTCTTAATCTTCATACTGTCAGGATTATACAGGTATATTTCTGATAGAGAACTTTTAAACTACCATACAGTGAAAAGTTGGAAGGTCTCTTGTAAATCATACTATACTCACATATAAACATAACTTAAATCAAGCTGATGAGCAATACCCTCAACAGGATAAATGTCTGATACTGGATTTATTTCAGATCTGTTTACACAAAGGATTGATGACGATCGATATCTGCCCTCGGGATGAGTGAGGAAACAAAAATGCTAGCGATCAGCTAAGCTAGACCACTTGATGTCACTATTGCTTGACAATGTGCACATGCAACCGCAAGAGTATAAATGGGGTTAGTTCAAAAGAAGAGCGGGACAGGGGGCTTAAAGAAGGCCTCTGGGCCATGTATTTAAAAAGAACGAGAAAGATACACTGTTTAGGAATGCGCATAAATTCTGCTTCTGTACATTTAGCAGCGTTAGTGAGAACTCCCTTCCTGTATGCAGAGCTGAAAGTGCTCTGTCTCGGGTTTTGAGCAGAAAGATTCGTACGCTTTTTGCTTGTTCACTGTAAGAACAAGACACTTTCCTCTTCTCTCTGACACCTCTGTGTGAAAAGCATTGTGGTACTGGGCAGAGGGCCCCTCTGATCCAGTAGTCCAGGCTTATATTAATAAACCTCCGAATTTACCGTAGGTAAGACTGGGTCCATAATGGTAACTATGAAGCAGAATACTTTCACCAACTGCCATGAAGCTTTCTGGCTACCTAGCTGATTTTTACAAAATGCAGCCTGGATTTCTTTTGATGAGTTTGGGACCTCACCTGTGCAGTCAACAGAGGAAACATTTCTATTTGCTTACTGCAGACATTTCACCATTCAGTGATCTTGTTAGTCACAGTTGAACCGGTAAATTATTTATCAAAGTCCATGGTGAATAAATATCTAATACTCCTACCCACACAACTTCATCTAAGTCCCATGGAACCGGGCAATGAGTTTCTTCTCCTTTTGAAAGGCCTGAGGTTACTAAATAATTCAGAAGCTTCTCTCCTGGCTGTGATAGGATGTGCAGCTTTAAACTACCTCAAAGTGCTTTTTGTTAGGAATTAAGATATACTGGTCACTCCTTTTTCTTTGTTTTCTGGTGTTGTGGTTTAACCCCAGCCAGCAACTAAGCCCCACCCAGCCACTCGCTCAGTCCCCCCCAGTGGGATGGGGGAGAGAATCGGAAGGGTAAAAGTGAGAAAAGTTGTGGGTTGAAATAAAGACAGTTTAATAGGCAAAGCAAAAGCTGCATGTGCAAGCAAAGCAAAACAAGCAATTCATTCACCACTTCCCATCGGCGGCAGGTGTTCAGCCATCTCCAAGAAAGCAGGGCTCCATCATGTGTAATGGTTACTTGGGAAGACACACGCCATCACTCCGAACATCCCCCCCTTCCTTCTTCTTCCCCCAGCTTCATATGCTGAGCATGACGTCATATGGTATGGAATATCCCTTTGGTCAGTTGGGGTCAGCTTTCCCAGCTGTGTCCCCTCCCAACTTCTTGTGCAGCCCCAGCCTCCTCGCTGGTGGGGTGGGGTGAGGAGCAGAAAAGGCCTTGACTCTGTGGAAGCACTGCTCAGCAATGACGAAAACGTCTCAGTATTATCAACACTCTTTTCAGCACAAATCCAAAACATAGCCCCATAGTAGCTACTATAAAGAAAATTAACTCTATCCCAGCCAAACCCAGCACATTCCCCACCACTTATTCCATACCATTTACGTCATGCTCAGGTCTCACA
>NW_009198331.1:35467-39164 GCF_000690835.1 Fulmarus glacialis
GCAACCCCTCCAGGGGTGTACCTGCTCTGTCGTGGGCTTATCCATGGCCACATGCTTTGAGGCGCTCCAGCATGGCCTCATGCACAGGCACTGATGCTTCAAGGTGTACCTGCTGCAGCATGGACTTGTCCACAGCCACAGACACTTCGAGGTGTACCTGCTCTGGCATGGGCTTATCCACGGCCACAGGAAAAAGGGAAAGTAACAGGTTAGCTAAAAGTGGTAGAAATTTCCTATGCCAAAAGTCTGCTTCTTTTCCACCAGTTCCTCTCCTGGTTCTCCATTTTGCTTTTATTTCCTGAGATGGAGTTTTCTGTAACTAAATACCAAGGCAAAAGCTCTGCAAACCAGTGGGTTTTGAAATATATACATTGGTCTGTGCAGTTCTGTGAGGCATAGGAGCGTGGGCTCGAACTGCATAGGTTGTAAGATCACATCTTCTTTCTTTTCCTTTATCTTTTCATTCTTTTTTTTTTTCCTTTTCCCTTCCTTTAAACACTGTATATGTTTAATGTGCAAAATTTAAAAGGCTACCTTTTTAAGTATCTGGCATTGTATTTTAAGACACAGGAAGAAGAGAAAGCTTTGTAGCCTGCCAAATGCACAGTGTTATATACAGGGCTGAAGGAAGAATGAACAAATTAATTTTCTGCTCCCTGTCCTGACCCATCTGTATTATTTATTTATTCTGAAATAATTCACTGCACAGCAAAACCACCACTTCTGAGTTCCTACACAGAGCCTGAGCTTCCAGACTAGACTTCCTATGCCAGCTGATACCGTTGTGGCAGGCAGAAATGTATGAAAGGAATATATATTCCTGGACTAATGGATGCTGTGCCCATCAGAGATATTTTGCTCCTGTCTTTGCCTATGCAAGGGGAACATCTTCAGCAGAATGGGTGTGCTCCTGCAAGTGAAGAAGGTATCAAATGCTGAGAAAGCTGCTCTGTGCTGTAAAAGATGTCTAAAGATACAGATTGCTCTTGTCCTTCACTCTCAGGGAACTGGTGATAAATAAGTTGCCTTCTTGCATCCCCACCTTTATCCTGTACTGAAGATTTCTAGCAACAGCCAGTGTTTGCACTGCTACTGAGCTGAAGCACTTACTCAGTGGTCACACACCTTATGGCCTAAATCTTTGCTCCAGAGCCCCTCCCTGTCTCAGTTATCAGGTGGTTTGAAGTTGGCTTGGGATTATATCGAAGTAATCCATGCCACTTCCTCATTTTGCGTTATCTGTGTCTTCATTTTACCTTCTCCAAGACAGTGGCTGCACGTTACTGTCGTTCTGGTGGTTTGAGAGACAAGATGGAGGGATGCTCCTTCTGAGTCTCTGTCTTTTTGTGGTACCATCTTCTGAAATGAGCACTTTCTCCTGTACCTTTAGTCTTTGCAGCAACTTTAGTGCTGCTTTTGCTTTGTACCTGCTACCATGTTTTCAAGAGAAAACATTTTTCTGCAATCTATTTTTAAAGCTAGTGCCAGTGGAATAAATAATGAGATATGAAGAGTGATACATCCCAAATTGCAGCCTGCCTTGGGTGTTGGTTTGGTTATTGAAATATACAATCAGCGGTGCCCAGAGCTCTGTGGAAGAGATCCTCTACACCAAATCCTGTCACAAGTATAAACTCGTAAATAATTACTTGTGAGTAAAAGATGCCAGCTGCTTGTATGCTAGGTGTGTCAATCTAACAGAGGCACATGTCGGTAGGAAAAGATAACCAGATTCTGATCTCATTTATACCACTGAAAGCTCAGAATAAATCAGAACAACTCAGGCTTACCTCCAGAGGACCTGAGATCAGAGCTGGATGCTCAACGACTGAAGATTTTAACACTGCTCAGGTAGAATATGCAATTGTTTTGACTCCTTAAAGCCCAAAGGCTGAGTTGTTCCTCACCCACCAAGAGAAGAGCCAGGCCAAAAATTGCACGAGTACCATTCCGTCTCTACCGGAGCTTGAAGGGGCACACAGTTATCAATGGTGCCATAAGCAAGCATATTTGAAACCTGCTTGGCTGACAACAACTGTGCCTGGAACTGTGTCTGGATGCCGCATTCTGCATTTTCCTTCAGAGATGGGAAGCATGTGGATAGGCTACACCTTAGCCAGCTCTGGGATTTGGGCATACTCCTGATGAAGAAAGAGGATGGCATGATGCCTCCGGAGGCCTGGAATGCAGGGCACCAAGTTTGCTCCAAAACAAACGTCATGTACAATATATGTATAAGGTTAGTTGGATTTAGCTGTGTTGTCAGGGTGCTGCCTGGCAAAGATGCTGAAACATTCAGAACCCTAAAGTTAAATGGTGTTGTTTGAAAGTCCCCGAGCAGCATCTCTCTGGCACCATGTGAGGTAACCAGAATGTATGGGCTAGATGAGCGTATGAGCTAGTATGAGCTAGAACTGCGTAGCCTCAACTGTGTGAACAGCAGAACATATAGGCATTGATTGCACTGGTGGCAGAAGCATGCTGAGACTGAGAAATTCACCACTGGGACCAGTCCCAGATTTCAAGCACCCAGGTGGGTTAGGGAGTTCATGGGGGTTTGGTTGGGCCCATCGTAAACAGGCTTTCTGCTGAATTCAAAGCCAGTTCGAGGTCCAGATCCCAGAAAATGCTGAACTTCCAGGAAACTTATGTTTATGAAGTTTCACTCATTCATAGTAAAAGATAATGGGTTTGAACCCACTGCCCTTATTCCAGACAGGTTTCTCCCAGTCAACTGCCTTTATATAGTATATCTCAGACACTTTACAAACCGTCATTAAAACTAGGAAACCCTGAAATGCATCCTTTTTTTCCAGGAACATAGGAACCAATCACGTACCACTGGTGAGGGTAGGAGTGCAAAGAGCATCCCAACCTCATCAGCCCTGTGGGGGAGCTGAGAGCCACGGTGAGGGAGGCCTTGACCTGCTTCTGTCCTCACTTTTAGCAATGGCTACAAACATCTACGGCTGGGCAGAGAGAGAGAGAGGCAAACCTGAATAAGGACAGACAATGTTTCACAGTGCAGGCTAGAAGGCTTCTTCCTCTTTCCTTTCATTGGCTAGCTGGAGTGTTTATAGTTAATCATTTTCAAATGGAAATATACTTTACAGCCATATCAGGGTAGGAAGCTACAAAGAAGCTCAAGAGATGTGATCACTTGCCAAATTCTGTGGTATAGAAGTTGTTAAATTAGTGTGGTGGGTTGACCCTGGCTGGATGCCAGGTGTCCACCAAAGCCACTCTATCACTCCCCCTCCTCAGCTGGACATGGGAGAGAAAATAAAACGAGAGGCTTGTGGGTCAAGATAAGGACAGGGAGGTCACTCACCAATTACTGTCACGGGCAAAACAGACTCTACTTGGGGAAAATTAACTTAATTTGTTACCAATCAAATCAGAGTAGGGTAATAAGAAATAAAAACTAAATCTTAAAAACGCCTTCCCCCCACCCTGCCCTTCCTGGGCTCAACTTCACTCCCTAATTCTCTACCTCCTCCCCACCAGCGGTGCAGGGGGACGGGGAATGGGGGTTGAGGTCAGTTCATCACACGTTGTCTCTGGTGCTCCTTCCTCCTCATGGGGAGGACTCCTCACACTCTTCCCCTGCTCCACTCCTGTGGGGTCCCTCCCACGGGAGACAGTCCCCACGAACTTCTCCAACGTGAGTCCTTCCCACAGGCTGGCGGTCTTACCC
>NW_009198331.1:39638-46050 GCF_000690835.1 Fulmarus glacialis
TGTTATTACCACAGAGGCGCTACCACTGTGCCTGAGGGGCTCAGCCTTGGCCAGCGGCGGGTCCATCTTGGAGCTGGCTGGCATTGGCTCTATTGGACATAGGGGAAGCTTCTAGCAGTTTCTCACAGAAGCCACCCCTATAGCCCCCCGCTACCAAAACCTTGCCATGCAAACCCAGTACAATTAGGCCATGTGATGGGTCCAAAATGGGCTAATTTATGCTACTTTGAACATCATTCTAGCTCTTTTAACATGTTTCCCCCAATTAAATTGTTCAGGCCACAGATCTAAATAGCTGTCTGCACAGGCTGCCAATTGATTAATTCCCTAATGATGGATTGAAGCTACAGCTTTTGTTTCTTAATCTCTCTTTTCTCCATTAATGACAAATCATTCATAAAACAAATCTTATAAATATAAGTAAACACAGAGGAGTACAGGCGACAGATTGCATATAGATTTATTGCAGAATTAATTTTTGATTGCCCTTAACGATTTATTCTTAGTTTTGTTTTCTCTTTTCTCACAGAACCACGGGAGTCTGGTAGGCAATTTCCCGAACTTGAGCTTATGCTTTTCAGACTGCAGCCTACAAAGAGCTCGGATGGCTACCCATGCAGAAGACACACCGAGGATGCTCTTTAGGGGACACTTTGTAGGATCAAGGCTTCTGTGGACAAAATGTGGAAGATCAGACTGTAAGGAGATAACCGCCTAGTTCCTCTGTCAAGTTCTGTGCTTGAATTGCACTTGCAACAGCAGAATCTGAGTGTCAGTGCAGGAAGATAGCTGAGGTCCACGCAAGCAATGGGAACATCAGAGAGAATAAGTGTGTCTTTTCCCTTAAGTAGGCTCCTTTTTGGAAAGAGTCCATCGCCCCATGTAATCACACATGCCTGGGGGTTGTAGGAAGGCTCTTAATTCTCTTTTGATGAGCGTGTTTGGAGGAAAGTCTTCCAATTCAATAGGCCACACAAGTGAAATCTGGGTAGTGGTCATTAAGGAAGATGTGGAAGAGGTCTGAATAAGCAGAGCAAGAGGAAGGCTGAAGAAGCCTCAGTGAAGATTGCCTCTGAGTCCTGTTGCTCCAGAGACAAGGCTGACTGTTGAAAGCTCTTTCACACAGCGCAAGAGGAATCATTGCTCTGAAGTGCATCACTCAGCCTGTCACCTCTGTGTCTGGAGCTGCATAGCAAAAGAGAAACAAAATAATGGGTGTGAGAACTTAATTAATTCAAGAATTAGAAGAGTTGAGAAATGGGGCCTTTCAAAAGTGTGACCCAGATAAGATTCACTGTATGCTATAAATCATCCGTTATTGTTTAGAGTTTCCTTTCTCCACACTTGACCTTCATCATCATTCTCTTGCCTGAATCTGGGTGTCATCACAGAAGTACTGGGTACTGTGGATGGAAGCATAGGAGACATGTTCGATAGCATTTCCCTGACTGCTTGCATTTTTATGGAACAGAAAGGAAACAATGAAAACTGAACCGAGTTTGCTGTCTAATATTTCTCTGAGCACCATGTGAGGTAGACAGCTCTTCAAAGAGAAAGAAGTTTTGCTTGTGACATTCCCAATTAAGCCCTTCATCTTGGAGATAATTAACCAGTGTTAAGAGTCTTCCCAGTCCTGGACAGCAAAGGATACATCCTCCAAGAGTAGATGCCCGTTTAAAAATGCAAAGCTCTTCCCTACTTGTACTTGTCACGGAAGTGTTAGCATGGGCTGGCATGGTGAAGGTATTTGCAGACAGGTAGTTACTTCTGTACATTGCAGATTTGGGAATAGGCCACACCTGGGAAAAATTGTGGAGGCCCTTCTGGCATAGGTTTTGGTGGCTGAGAGACAGAACATGGATGGTCTTTTCTTCCGGGCAAAGCAGGGGTAAAGGACCAGGCTTTGCTCCCTGCTACAGCACTCTGAATCCAGACTAGCTTTATGCAGTTTGCTCTCAGATGCCCTTGAGTATCAGTCAGTTTGCCACAGAGTGGGGGGATAGTGGGCTGTGCCATACTGTATGTACACCCCAAATCCTGAGGCTGGCTGGAGGCAGGTTTAACCCCTGGTGCAATTCAGAACAGCCTCAGGGCTGCTCTGGGTTGTGCTGTTTTTTGACAGTCCCTCTGGGGCTGCCCTTTCTTGCAATGCCTCTGAAATTCCACCTTGGAGGAGAAGCAGGAGGAAAGGGTGAGGGGGAAGTGTTGCATAGACCTACCCACTTACCTACACACACTATAATCCAGCTGAAAGTTGCTCCAGCTAAGACAACTGCTTGAAAAGCCATCTATTGACAGAGTGGTGTAAGAAAGTGGTATGGAGAAGACTCTATAGTTGGTCCCATTTTTTTTTTAAAGTAGCGTTTTATGAGCTTTAAACCAATTTGTTTATTTCTTGGTTTTAATGTTTTATATACGCTCTGGGAGCGAACTTTGTCTTATGAACTGGCACGCAGCCATGGCAGAGTGAGTACATGACCATCACCACCTTGTGTCTGTGCAAGCAGCACTTGCGACAACTTCACAAATTGTTCCTCCAAGAGAAAAAATTCCTGGGTCGCCTGCCATTGCTTCATTACCCAGCTGCATCATCCACAAGCCAGGATGCAGCAGATGATACTTTCAAATTACACGTCAACAGTATTGATATTATTAATATTATTAGTAACAGCCTTAAAAGTACACTTTAATGATAGTTACTTTCATCCAAGTCCCTCAGAATACTT
Source organism: Fulmarus glacialis (assembly GCF_000690835.1). Lineage (NCBI taxonomy): Eukaryota > Metazoa > Chordata > Aves > Procellariiformes > Procellariidae > Fulmarus > Fulmarus glacialis. Next base: position 42,365 of record NW_009198331.1, read on the forward strand.
ACAGAGCACAATGGAAGATTTTATATACAAGCAGTAATTATTTATTCCTGTATCAGTCTTCTCTCCTGTTGATTTATTGACATCAACAAAGATACAGTAGACTCTCCCCTCATTCATTCTATTCATCAATTTTAATGTGGTATTTGAATATTTGGAGTGCATATAATCCAGTCTCGATCTCCCTAAAACTGGCTGTACTGTAGATAGATATGTTCCTAGTTATTGCCTCCCGGGTATCAGTCCCACAGTGTTAAATTTTGACTCCAACTCTGAACTTCAGCAGCTTTAATTGGCCTCCATGTCCACAGGAAAAAAAAAAGTGGAAGTTCTTCGGAGCGGGGATTAGGCATGCTTTTGTGTTTGTAGAGCACTGAGTGTAATGGGACCCTCACAGGATCTCTGATTGCTACTATAATACGAATGTTAAATACTATTCTTCACAGTGCTAGCTAGTAGGAAAGGTTTTGGGTTATTACAAACACAGGGAATGCAGGCTATCCGGATGAGCATAGAATGAAGTATTTTAAGGAAACTCCCAAATTCTTGCTTGTCTTTTCATCATATATTATGTTGTTAGTCTCTATAACAGGTGATTTGCAGGTTAAATCCCATTTTCCTTCTCTATAGACTAAATTCATCTTTGATATAAGCAGGCGCAAGTCCATTAGCTTCAATAGAGTTACGTTCACTCGCTCCAACATTGAATCTGTCCCAGTGGGTTTATGCTGTAAATCTATCCCAGAAGCAGTGGTTATAGAGGCATTGGTTCTGCTCTGAAATTCATTCAGTCTTTTCAAATAAGCCTTTTAGAGGAGCCTGGGAATGTTTTTAGCCCCTGCACCAACACATAAGCCTTACTCCAGAACTGCTTTTTAGCTTCAGCCTCTTCTTTTCTCCCCTGCCTTGACTCTCCTTTTAGACTCTTTGCTGCTCTCGCACGTTACCATTTGCAGCCTATCTCCTCCTATCTGGGTAGGGGTGGTAAGCAACACCCCCCACACTGCTGTCTGTAGCCACGGTATCTCGGTCTGAGGTGGCCTTGTCAAATCTTATAAGCTAAGTGAGGTTGGGTCTGGTTAGTATTTGGACAGAAGCCCTTGAAGGAAAGCTCCAGGTGCTGTACACGTGGGTGCTGGGGTGCCGCTCTATTCCTAGACCAGTGCCCTAAGTAAACTTAACTGATGCTCTAAAATACTGCCCCATGGCACTGCACTGCTCTGCTAAGGTGGTCTTTGTGGCTGATGAGTAAATTTAAAGTGAGTCCTACCCAAACTGTAGAAAATCCTTCTTCTTTTCAGCTGCAATTTGCCTATCATCCCAGCTAATCATGGCACAGAGTATAGAACATGTGGGGTTTTTAACACTATCTTTGTGTTAACACATCTTTGACTCTGTTGCATTTAATATTACTACTTCTGCAATACATTCATTCACAGAACAATACGGAAGCCCTCTGGTGTCCAATTTAACACCTATAAATTTGTCTGTGTAATCTCTAACCAACTGGACAGATAAAATGTTTGCTTTCTATTCCAATATTCTTGTGTTGTCTTTTGAAATACAGCTCTTTGATTAATTTCTTTTTTCCCAGTGGCAAGTCCCGGTGTTCGGACGTTCAGTCCTGTGGGTATTTGGAAAGGAGCAGACCTTCTCCAGCCTAGCTGAGCCCTGGGCTATGCCACAGCCGTTACCAGGTCTGCCCTGGGATCCAGAGACCTCCTTTCCCCATCACGGGTAGTCCTTGTTTCTTCTGGGAGAGCCAGTGCATTGCTTCAGCTAGTGAACCTGTGCCAGGGTAGAGTCTTCATCTCTCCTTTGGACTATGCCAGTGCCCCAGCCTTCCTGGCACACTGGGCTGGTCATCCAAAGCCAGCTTCCCCCAGACAGGGAATTAGATCAGACCTTCCTGTGGCTCAAAGGGAAATGGGGGGAAGGAGGACAATTTGATTCCTTTCTTATGACAGAATTTTAGCACATTGTTTCCCTGATGTTCCACTGCTTCTCTCCCTCCAGTGCAGATCGGAATTTACCCATTGTTGTCAAGGAAAGCCTCCAACCATCTATTCCTCTCTGTCACCCCCAAGTCCATGCTTATTCCCAGGGGAAAGCTCAGGAGTGATTAAATAGCCAGGCACCATTATGAAGATCTCCGCATTGCAAAGGTGGAAGAATCTGTCCAGGGGTTGAAACACTGCTCCAAGGTTTTTGGGAACAGCCTAGGCTTGTCAGGCTGGTACCTTTGCTCCTTAGGGGGGACCAGTCTGGAGGGGGTTGCCCTGTGGTGGGTCTGGGCAGGATGGAGTTCATCAGACCCAAACATCTCTTTTTGCATATGGTATCTTCACGCAGTTCACTGAACGGAGATCTTACTGCTAAAAGGAGAGTTCCCTGCACTTTTGTCCATCTGGGCTAATAAAGGGCAGATGAAAGGGAAGGATTTGCTCAGAAATCATGACATGGTTTTTGTAAAACAATAAGGAGATTGAAGACCATTTCAAGGCAGAGCATAGCAAACATTCAGTTAATAAGGGCCCCAGAGGATCCAAAGGATTTTAGTTCAGGGATGAAGATTATGTAGGCAGTAGTAGCCCTTTAAGGGATCTAGGAAAATTGAGGGTGAGGAGGGGGAACACATTTAATCCCTTCATTGAGTACATGGGAGAATTATACAGCATACAGGCATTGCTGATGCTCAGCATCACGTCCTAGGATTGAATATAACTTCGTTCCCAGTCTAGAATTTACCCACCAAACAGAGAGGTTGAAAGGCAACATTAATTACACATCTGTCCAGCACGTAGCGATACTCAGATGTCGGGTGTCATATAAATGCAAAATGTTGCTGTTCTACAGGGTGGTTTCTATACATGTGTAGATTAAACAATGGCTTTGTGCAAGACGAAAATGTGCACTGCTGATGATGAAAGGAGCTTAATTGTATGGATGCAATATTAAGGACAGTGTGGTTTTACTGAGCTAAAAGAGGAGGACAGTGATTCATGGCTGCACCCATGCTCTCCGTCATGAAATATAAATTAAAAATAATTGTATTATGGTAGGCTACCTGTATTGTTACATTCATAATGGATATCACACATCCGTCCTTGCTCAGCGTTGCAGGCAAAGCATGTTAGAGAAACTATGGCAGTATTTTTCTTTTAGGTGTAACAATCTGTCAGTATCAAATTCTCTTAGTCAGTAGGGAGCATATAGTGTTGATTTACTGAAAATCTGGGATTATGTCTGCTCTGTGGTGAGCGTAGATTTAAGAGGGGAGAGGTAAAGGGTCTCCAAAAGGTGAAGAAAAACACAAATGAAACCTAGCAAGAAAAAAATAGCTTGACAGTTAAGATGCAGTACAGTCACCATCAAGTCTTCTTGAAGGAAAACCCTCGCATACAGGCATGCTCTGAGCACTGCATACTCTACCTTAAACAACTCACTCCATTACCCACTTCATGCTGAACTGTAAACGTATAAATGAAGCTGTGGCTCTTCAGCCTTAGAAGAAAAAGCCTTAATATTTCTGTGGTCCAGTGTACAACTGTTTTTGGTGATGCACTGGAATTTTGGGCGCTTACATTTGGGGGCAAAGCACAATAAGAGGCAATTTCCCTTCTCTTCTATTCCTTTCACAGCAAACCACGTTAAACAAAGAGTGGGTGACAGGCAGGGTCAGCAGGACC
>NW_009198331.1:46069-61029 GCF_000690835.1 Fulmarus glacialis
CCCCCGCCGTCGCCCTGCGTGCTGCTGGTTTGCACGGACCCTCCTTGGCACGACATGGCATGGAGGGTTATGCGCAGCTCACCTGAGGCTTAGTGCCGTGCTGGATCAGGCCAGAAAGATTGCGGCTGCTAATTCAGGCCATTTCATTAAGGACTGAAAGTTGTAGCCAGCCGAGGAGTAAAGGTGCGGCAGTTACAGTCCTGCCCTAGTGGAACGGTGCCTCCTCCATCACAAAATACAGTTTGGCACTAATTGGTATCTTTAATAGCAGTCTCAGCAGAAAGCCCGGGAAGGCTTACCTTCATCCTTGTTCTGGGCCTTCCGCACCGGCTGGGGACGCTTTCATTGCTGCTGCCTGCGTTGTAATTGTTCTGGGGATAAGTAAAGGATTTCCAGCTCTGGGCTGCCAATCTGTCACCCTTCAATAGCCACAAAGTCACAGCGAAATTAATTAAAAAAACCCTAAATATCACATTAGTAGCCACAGCACAAGCAAAATATAAGCAATTAAAAAACCACCCTGCAAATGCTTAATGTACTGAGCATCCAGCACACACGTTTCACTTCATTTTAACAGACAAAGAGGGGTGATTAATTTGCAGAGAGGAGAAGAAAAGTAACCCCAAACCCTGTAACTCTTCTCTGCTATCAAACACTACAAAACTTCACGGGATTTATTATATTTAAAAAAAAAAAGGCTGCTTTCCCTTTAAAAAGAGAGGAGCTACTTGGTCTGATGCTGCTGCCTTTATCAGCCATGAAGTTCCCAGCAAGGTGCTGTTAGTGCCTGATTAAACCTCATACCAATCTCTGTCCCCCATGGTAACCCAGAAGACATCCACTGAGAGTGGCAGCTCTTATTCATTTTAATTGCCAAGGATCTCTCTGTGATGGCCGGTTTTCTTGTCTCTCAAGGACTCGAATGGAAATCCATCTGATTACACGAACAATCCGGGTGCTCTGACAGATCTGAAATATGAATATGGAGATGACATTGTGCTCTGCACTGACTCCTGAAACCCCAATAGTAAATTATGATCTGCCACTAAAACAATTTCAGGGCACAGTACAATTCACATAAAAGCCCATTTTTTGTAATGGAACACAAATTATTAATAAATCAGTCCAGAGGGAGAAAAAGTAAAAAAGAGATTTCATCGCTTGGTGTTTTCCTGGAACATCACAAACACAAATGTATGCACACATATATGCATGCACCCCTTTCTGTTGTGCACCTTTTCGTACAGCTTCAAGTGGAGATGATATACAGACTATAAACAAATCCCCTGGGGCTACCACAGTGTTCCTGAAATTAGCCTCGTGTCGTCTTGCTGTAAACTTAACATCCAAAGCAATACGGTACGAGAAATGCAAACTCTTAGGTGAAAATATGCAGGAGACCAGTCAACATAAGGGAGATGTCCCATCCCTTGGGTGAACTGATCTTCAGCTTGTGCAGATCAACGTGGATATTTTTATTGTCTAAACAAAACTTGCAACCCTCATGCTCCCAAAGGGAACAGCTCCTTTTCCTCCTCCATCCCTCTGCCATCTGCTTTCTGGTGGCAGGGGACCCTCTCAAGGAGCCTAGCCTTTCTGGATGTGGCCCAGAACACCCACTATGAATCCAGGCTAACCGAGAGAGAGATCAACTGCCTGTGTAAGATCCTATAAAGAGGACCTAGCCCAAAACAACGAGCTTTACTGCCAAATCCAGAAGAGCAGTGTTTGTCTGTAGGTTAGGAGAGGGGTGGAGGGTAGGAAGGAAGTCTGCTCAAATAAGCCGTAACAGCCCAGGGCATCTCCTGAACACCCCAGCACCCCAGACCAGCCTGTACAAACACTCAGCCATTTGGGACGGATTGAAATCAGCACAGACAGTTCAGCAACAACGTGCCAGCGATCCCAGCCCAGCCTGTGCTCATTGCTCTGCAATGTGCTGACACGCGAGAGGAGGACGAGGCCACACAGGCACCTGGACGCAGCAAACATCCGCTGGCAGAAAGGGAGGCCAGCAAGGGTACTTTGACCGGGGCTGACCAACAGCTCCGGGCAGCTGACAAAGCAGTGTGGTGACAGTATTAACATGCGCAGCGCAGGCGGCCGCATTATTATTACTACATATTTCTACTAAAGCAACGCCTGAGGCTTCACAGGACCGGCTAACCAGCCAGCTGAACATACACTGCAGAAACCACGTCCACAGGGCTTTAGGTCCTCTTGAAAGCCATGGAAAGAGTAGAGGAAATATAATGCGCATAGAGAAGGACAAGGGGGTTTAGTGGGTTTAGCGCTGCCTCAGAGGTCAGGAAATGTGGGTTGTAACCCTGGCTTTAGCCCCAGCCTGGTGGATGACCTTTGGTCCTCTGAGTGTTTCCTGCCTGCAAAATGTGAAACTTCCATATGTTTGACTTTCCCTGGCTGTGGCATCAGTTTCCAACTGGAAAGTTTGCCTGGGCAGGGGAAAAAAAAAAAAAAGACACTGGACTTTTGTCAAAAACTTCTGGACATCTGGAGGTCAGGCCTTCACAGAGAGGACATGACCAGTGGACATGCATGGAAAACACAGCAATACAAATACTATCCCAAAAGCATCCATCTCCCTATACTTTCCCTGAATGGCGCACAAGCACCTTATTTTGTTTCGAAAGTCCCAGAGCCCCAGTAAAATGAGAATAATGATGCCTTTTTTGTGAAGCATTTGGAGATCTGCTGATGTTAAGTGGTAGACAACAGACTGGTGTTATTCATCAGATATGCATTTTAAACACTGTAATTAAAGCAGCAATAATAATAATAATAATAATAACGCTCCTGCTTCAGCCTTAACTCTCTGTTCTCTTACCTCTCTCCTTCCTCTCCTGGAGGCATTAGGCTAGACAGGGGTTTCAAAGTGGGATCTGAAGAAGGCTGTTGACCTCAGTAATTCAGGGCAGGGGTGATGTTCCCTGATTACAGTTCAGAGGCAGTATTACAGCCCAAAGGGTTCAAACGTTAGGCTGCCATGTTTGCAAACAGCACAGCTATCTAATAATTCCTATTTAGGCGGGCTTTTTGCATTTGTTAGCAGCACACAGTACAACCAGTAATTAATTTGGTGATCCTTGGAGCCAGTGCCTGTTTTCAGTCTTCTTTCACATAAAAGAGATAAATGTGCAGTAGTTTTTGAGACACACTGATGTGCATACACCCAGCCATGTTTCTCTCCTGGGATTCCCCCAAAAGGAAGAATTTTGGGGAGTGAGATTTCAGTGCAGCCAGAAGATACAGAGTCTAGGGCTGAGGCAGAGACACACAAATGCCTTTCTGCACCCAACAGCTTCGGCATGCCTTTTTCCTGTAGAATTTGCTAAGGAACCAGCAGGTTTGGGCACGGGGCCTGCAGAAACCTGTTTTCTCCATTAGATAATGCTGGTAATATCTGAGAAGAAAGATGTCTGAATCCCTATCGCATTTATTTCCCTAAAGGGAAGAAATAATCTGATCAGTTACTTGTAATTTATTCTTCAAATGCAAAAGAACCAGAAAGGGAAGAAATATAAATTGTTTTGGTAATTGAAGAAAAGACTGAAGTAAGTAGAGTTCACAACCTCCATAATTCATTTAAGAAGCATAAATGCCTCAGATTTCCATTAACTGGTGAATATGTGTTGTTTTCTTGGAGTACAAGACTGATATTTTTGAATGCCAGTGAACCAGTCAATTGAAAACTAAAACATACACGTTAGGAATCATACTCCAAAGGACTCTTTCAGAGAGATTAGGGCAGGAGGCAGCTGATTTCAGCTTTTCCATTATTTCACCCATACAAGAGATGGTTACTCTGAGCGCTTGCAACCGATTGAAATGTAGCTTTTCAGCATAGGCTGGAGGGTGACCACAGAGAATAAAACCCCCATCTCCACAGTGCTGTTTAATGACCTCCATGAAGTGGGTTGATAGTTTTGGCCATTTCAAATTTGACAAGTGTCCAAAGCACAAAAACTGGATTCAGCTAAGCTCAGTCTTAAAGTTAAGTATATGCCTCTTTGCTTTACTGAATAGGAACCAAAATTGTCACCATAGTTGTCACCCATTTGTGTTCAGCTCAGCACTACCAGTTGAGGTTGAGACTGCATGAGACACAAAAAAAGAATAACTTTGCTAGATGCAATCTCTCTAAAATACAGTTACAGGTGTTTGGCGGGATGGGAAAAAGCTTCTATTATTGCTACAAATGATGTGCCTGTTTTGTACATAAACAGTGGGCTTGATGTGCCAATGTATCAAACAAGCACCTTTGAGGATTCAATTTTATTCTTTTTTTAATGAAGTGAAAGCTCTAGAAACATTTCTCTGCTTCCAGAATGATACGATGGGCTCCTTCCTTCCTTCCTTCCTTCCTTCTTTCTTTGTTCCCTCTTTCCTTCTTTCTTTCCTTCCTCTATGAAAGTACTAAGTGAATTTGTCCAGGGAAAGGCACAGCAAGACATTTTAGTATGAGCCCATCTCCAGTAACATGAATCCCTGGAGCGATGGGATGAATTTGAGAAAAAGAATATTTAGGCTGAATATCAGGAAAATGTTCCTAATGGCTTGGACCGCTTGAGCAGTGGAATTGTCTTCCAGGCAAGCAATGGAAACACCAACATTTGACTCACTTGAAATTGGACTGGACAGCGTGCTGGCAAGTATACTGGAGGGAGAGATCCTGCTCTGGAAGGGGAACGGTCTCTTGGACACCGGAGCTCTGTGACTCTGTTAAACCTTCCAACGCGAAGAATGCAAGGGAAGAAAATATTAGGAATCGCCCAGGGACACAGTTAATCCTGCAGACATAACACTTGCACCGACTTCAGTAGAAGTTACGCACGAGTAAGGGATCCAGGTTGGGCCCCAAGTGGGAAGAGGGCATCGGCAGCCCAGACGTGGCCGCGGCACAGGCCTGCTGCTCATCGCCCCGCGCGCGGGGACCAGGGCACGGGGATGGAGGGAGAGGGGAGAAAGGCTCCCCGCCTCTCGCTGGCAGGGAACATGAGAGCGCTTGTTGAAACAAACAGCCGGAAAGAAAAGAAACCTGAGCCCCGGCAGCGCCTGCTGCCTTTTTATGTACATGACACGGTATCCCTTCTCCTCTCTGTCCCGGAGCAACATTTCTAAACGCGTGTCCTGTGTCTATCTCTGCTGCCCCTTTCCGATCCCCTCACAGAGCAGAGGTGTCGCAAAAATACGTGGTATTTTGAAACCCTGAACGGTACCGCGCCAAACAAAACCGCCGGTGTCTACCAGGGAAAGGGCTGCCCGCGGTAGCCCCCCCCCGCGTTTCTTCAGTCAGGGCTCGTCTCGGTGTTTTCAGCAGGGCAACCCCAGCGTAGCTGAGAGCAGAATGAGATCTCGACTGTTGTTTTAACTGAGCCTTGGTTCCTTTTTTTCTCCCTCCGCATATGGATGTAATATATATTCACAAGCTTTTTTTCCCTACCGTTTATAATTTTTTTTTTTTTCATTTCCAGTCACGGAGCTTTTCTGGACAAAACAATTATGGTCCGAATGTCCTGAGAACCATTCTCCGAAGAGGCAGTTTTCCTGAACATGTACAGACAAAGGAAATGATTTCCTTACTGAAAGAAATCACTTCAAAGAGCCCAGACCAGACCCCGCTCCAGCTCAGGTTTCCTTTCTGCGCAGCAGCTTGGACAACAGCTCTCATGGAGAGCCATGCTCCTTGTGCCTGGTTTGAATTTAGCAGACGCCGCGCACTGGGTAGCGGGTACTCACAAACCAGCCCAGCCACTTCTTTCTTCCTTCCCTCTGCCTTCCCCACACACCACGTCCTTCCTCCCGCACGGTGTTTGCCGCTGCTCAAACGTCGGTGAAGTTCTCAGTTACGCGTCTCTAATGTTCAGCGCTCTGGGCAGCACTGTTTATAAGCCATTTCGGCATGACTATGTTGATCTGACACATCTCCTTTCCTAAAACTCAGCTTGAGTCAAAAACTCTCCCCGGTTGGTCATGATCTTCCTATCACCATCTCTTGTGAAGGTCAGGTGGAGGGGAACAGTACTCGTGAGGATGAAATGGATTGAGAATGATTTTGCATGACAACTGCTGGGGATCCAATATCTTTCTGTTGGTGGTGCTTATAGAAACAATAATGCCTGGAAACCATCCAATACCTGTGTGTTGGCCCATCTTCAACACATGCCAAATTCTTCTCTTGTGGGACAGCCTGGGCACAGCCCACATATATTTATGTGTGATCTCCTAGTCAAACTGCAATCTATTTTTGCCAGTCTCCCGAGCACAGTCCCTCTTTCCACATCCTGAATGTCATCTCGAACTAGAAAGAGGCCGACTGCTCCAGGAAGGGTTGGATGGCACTGCATCTGTACGCCTTTCTTTCTCTCCATGCAGAACGTGGGGCATGGACGTCACACCAGGACCTCACTGGCCTGCGCCATGTGTCAACAGGAATGTGAGGCTCATTATTATAGCAGCAGTAGGGCTAAGTACCACGGCATGGATCACTCGCCTGTGGGAAGGAGACCTTATGTCCAAACAGACATTATACCTGTGGCACCTCTGTCCTTCACCAAGATAAACCACTATGCTGCTTCTTCCTTCCATGGATTTGTCTTTGCGCAAATGCTCACATCTACTTTCTATGCAGAGAAGTACTGTACAGCACTGCTGTGACTCCTGAACTGTACGGAGGACTCCTCCCACTGTCACATAACCTGCTCTCAGCAATGTCCAGGGTAAATTGAAAGAGGACAATAAAACCTCTCCCTTCCCTCAAATGGCCTCTATTTATTGGCAAGGTCTGGCTTACAGTATTCAAAGAAAGAATTTGGGACACCGATGAGCTCCATCATTAGCCTTGTTTTGCTTTTACTACTAAAACCTCTCCAACTTGGTCCCATAGCTACCTCCTCTGACCTAGTTAAAACACCACTTGACTAGGGTGTGCGCATCATTTTACTACTCAGAGTAAAGGAGAAATCCCACAGTGCCCCCTGGCCAAGGCTATACTGGCAGTGGTCTGGTTTGAACCTTCAGACCACACCTGGAGCTTGAACAACAGCTGATCGTCGACACAATGTCCTACCTGTCCATGTTGAGGAGCTGTTCTGCCATCTCACGGCACCCAGCATTGTATCACTGCTACACCATTGCCCAGAGGTCTGCACCCACACTCAGACTGGCAGGTCACTGTGCCCCTGCTCTACCTCCCTGCATGTCCAAACCCAGATTCAGATGTCGCCTACCAGCTCTGGCCCTGCCCCTGTTCTCAGAGCTCTGCTTTATGCTCCCGAGTAAGACAATGCAGAGAAGAGCATGCTCCTGCTTTGATGGAAAAGCCCCGGTTAAAGGAAGCCTCCGACTCTTCCCAAGGATCCTCCACAGAATGGCCTGCACCACACCACTTACTCCTCTTTAGTACTATTTGACAGTGCCTCCATTAAATCCCGAAGACACTCCTGGAAAAACACCCGGAGGAGCTGCCCCAGCCTTACACTATGTCAGTGCTCTGCTCTCCGTGCAGTATCCCAGTTGACAGGTAGGTGAAATTCAAGGTTGTGGTCACTACAGCCAAAGGCCAAGATATTTAAGAACAGCCTCGCTACCTCCAATCTGCCGTACGAACTATTCTTAGCTGGAAGCTGGAGCCGAATGCTCACCGGGCACTCCAGGTTCACACCTCTGGAATACGCCCCTGACAGAAATATGCTTCAGCGCGAACTTGGCCGCATTTAGAAGGAGCTGCAAGATACACCTCTTTGCCCAGGCCTTTCCATCTGTTTAAACTGTGAAATCCTGGGTTCCTCGCTGTCTGGTCAGATTAAAAGCTGCTGGCAGTGGGGGAGCATGACAGTTCGTTTCTCTTACTTGGAATGATAATTACTCAACGTAATCCCCATAAAACAAAGTCATAATCTACGATGATGAGTATGTGCTAAGTGCTCATAATAACTGAAATAAATAAGAAGAGGTCATTAATAATAAAGCACGGTCTGAGTTACAGCATTCAACAATGCACAAAACAACAGAGAGAGAGTTGATAAAGGAAAGCGGATCATAGCCCTCCATACTCTGGAGGCACGATGCTGTAGAGTTGGAGATACTGTCCTCAAGTCAAACGGGGATCGCCAGTATGCAGCAGTGATTTATGACCTTATGACAGGTTATGACCTCTGCACTGCCTGTGAAGAAAGAGGTGAAATAAAGACAGGTTATGATAGATGCAGAGCTCTCTGGGTTGCCTGCACTGGCCAGCTATACCTCACTGGCTGCTTTACAGCCCACTTGCTCAGCAAGGAGGGTCTTGCCACAACCAGGAGAGCTACCATGTACTGCTAGGAGAGGTCTTATCTTTACCGATGCTGCACCATTTCAGTCTTGTCCATCTTAGTAGCAGCCAAGCGGACTTAGCTGTTGTGCACTAAACAACTTCTCTGCCTCCTCGGGTTCACTTGGGCCGACATCCGGACCCTTGAGAAAAGATCTTTGTCCTCCAGATTAGTGGCTCTTCCCAAACACTGAAGTAAATTTTGTGCATGGGACAGGATGGACATGGCAACACTCCTCATTGTACAAAAACGCTGACTAGGTTTGTGAGCTCTTCCCCAACTGAATTCGTAGTGGCCATTTGCTCAGACCATGCCAAGAGTAAATGAAGTCTAATATCAAGAAGACACAGGACTGGACACTCCTGTGGGATCCAGGGGAAACCAACATAGCCAGTATTGGTACATGGGAGCCGGGAGCTGGATCGATGTTCCCGGTGTACCAAATAGAACTGAAATTTGGAATTCTTGTTAAAATTAAAAAGAAGTGGCTACATTTGTACAGCTTGTATGCGAGGGATTGGAATACATGGCAAAGTTCAACTATCACTTTCCTGTTTATATTCATGGCTCGCTGTTTTTCTAGGCTCAGCCCTGGTTTTGCTGATGAGCTAAAATATAACCTCCTTAAACCCCAGTGGAGCAGCATTTATTAAGTTCTGCCTTTAAATAATATTTTAGCCAAGGGATTAACTCCTGTTTGCACATACAGCTCACCTGGAGGGAAGGTTCGGTGAGCAAAAAACCCTGGAGGGAGAGGACGTATTCGCAGCAGCAAAGGCCTGTTCCCACTCCTGCTGAGGGGGGAAACTCCTGCTGGCTGCGGTGGGAGGCGGACCATCTCCAAACTCACATAAAAAAATTTCTGTGAGAGCATGTTCAATTAATTACTGCTCATAGGAGGAGGAGCAGTCAAAACGACTGGGTCTATAATGCCACTGCCCATACCGCGGGCTGCGTGCAGCTTTGCAGCTCCCCTGGGGGTGCTCGGAGCAGCACCATGCCTCAGGCACGCCCTCTCTGCCTTCAGAAGCACGGAAAGCGTGACGAGACCGTGTCTGCTTGGACGTCCCCTGAAAGGATGTCCCCTGCGTGCCCACTCACATGCTGGCAGGTTTTTGCAGACCTGCAGTGGGGTGCTACCCTTCCCTCAGCAGTAGTCTGGATCGCCTACCCCAGAGAAGACATTGCTCCTACAAAGAAGCTGTAAGCGCTGGACTTGTGACTTCTCTGTGTGCAGGGGTCTCAGGGGTCCTCCGGGGAACTGGGGTGCAAGGGGTCTCAAGAAACCTCACAGGACTGGGCTCTGTCTAGCCCAAACATAGGACTTCAGCTTTTCCCCTGAAAAGAGCAGTATCATGAGCATATGGTTAATGACTCATCCCAAGTGGAAAAACAGCGTTTGTTATATTTTATGAAAATTTTATACATCTAAGGTACTGTACATCTGTTGCTATTTAGGCTGACATGTATGTAGAGATTGGCAGAACAAGTTCTCTGTAGGGATGACTGAACTCCAAACCAAACCACAGAACTTTCAAACACTCAGGCTGCTTCTTGAAGGGGAATGAAGGGAAAAAAAAAAAAAAAAGAAAAAAAAGAGGATGTTTTTCTGCTCTGTTGAAATGCTGCCTGACTGAGCAATATACAAGGAAGACACTCTTCAGTTCTGTCTGATCTGCAATAGAAGAGGGGCTTATTTATGGAAAGGAGCCTTCCCTTGTAATACTGCGAATCACAAGCAAGATCTCATCACTGTGCCAGACTCTTTTCCCCAGGTTGCCTCTACCCGAGGCTCAGGGAAGGGTCAGAAAGTTCAAATCCTTGTCCGAACCCTGCACCTCCTCTCTGAATGCTGTCTTCTGAAACCCTCCCTCAGACCTGCTCCTGTCTCCGTCCTCTCTGACAAGCCTTTCTCATGGTGAGGCTAAGGGTTCTTCCTGGGTTGTTCGTACATATTTCTGGCAGCAGCATCTGGGTGGCAAGAAGGCAGGGAGCCTTACTGGTTAGCCTGGAAGTCTTCTGGGGCTGAATGAGTGGGCTTAACCATGGGAAGTCATGTTTTCCGCTCTGCATCTGTGAGTGTTTCTAAGGACTCCGGTGCAAAATCCCCTAGGGTGGAGGACTAAGTGGTGAGAACAACTGAGGACATGCCTGTACGGTCCAACTCTCTCCTCTGCGAAGAGGAAGATGAAGCAAACTGTAAAGAACTGCTTGCTCAAACATCTCTTATTTATTAGCCTTGTCAGCCCAGCCCTGCCAGGATAATTACTTTGGGCACAACAGCTATCCTGCGCCCAGCTCCCTGGCTGGCACAATCCGTGTCTGCTCAGGGATCCTTCAGCTGTAATCTGTTTCTAATCTAACCCCCAGACCACAGGGACTGGAAAATAAAGTCCCTCACCTACCAGCCACGTTGTGAGGCTCCCCACTGTCTTACTACATGTTTCTGGGACAGATTAACATAAGAACATAAGAAAGGCCATACTGGATCAGACCAAAGGTCTATACAACCCAGTGTCCTGTTTCTGCCAGGAGCCAAAAGCAGAAGCCCACAAAAGGGTATAAAATGATACGTCCACCAAGTCGTCTCCCATCCTCCAGCGATTAGTGGCACAGCACCTCCTGGACCAGGTGTTCTTTCCACAGATTTATTGATCTTCAGTGCATTTGTCTGCCATGAAATTGCACAGTCTCCCCAGGAAACCATGTGAACTTCTCAAATCTGCCACATCTTGCAGCAAGAAGCTCTAAAACTCTTCATTTTGCTTGTTTTGAACCTAATTCCTGTTAGTTTCTTTTGATGTCTCCAACTTAATGCTGATGAGAAGGATCAACTCATGTTCAGAAATCAATCTGTGCCCAGAAAGCATATATGACAACCCTATTGTCATATATGGCAAAGAGAGAGCATTGTCAGTTGGAAGTGATAGTTCAGACTGGCCATTGACTGACACAGTAATTTTCCAAATACGAGAGCAGTTTGGTTTGGTGCAGTTTGGATGGTAGGAGAGCTCTGGTGGTTAATTCAGTCACAGTGCATTTAAGCCACGTAAGTGGAGAGGAAAGAGCAGTATGAGCACGGTGAGACTGAGCGTGCTGGCAGGAGAGGGGAGGTCCTACAGGGGAGAAGGAGAGGGGAGCAGGGTCGATTTCCTGGCAGGAGCCAACATGAAGGCACGAGTCCTCGTCAGGAGCAGCTGAGGTGGCTCAGTTCCTGGCCATAAGGAACGGGGAGGCCACCAAGCTGAATGAGACTTTGGAGACTCTTGGTGAATAAGAAAAACAATGCTAGGAGCTTTCTTGAGAGCAAGAGGAGGTACCAGTTCAGTCTGTGGTTTACAAGTGTTGGATCTTACCCCCCTCGCAGTGCCCTGTGCCTTGCTCTCTCCCAGCTCACACGAGCAGGGTCTGAACATCCCCGAGGCAGCGGAGCCTGGTCCGGGCAGGTGAGGATGGGGTCAGGAGACCAGTGAAGGTGACATGCAGTAGTGCTGATGTGGGTGCTCACATGTCCTGCCTTGGCAGGGCCATTCCAGCCAATACTATGAAACCCAGAGGTTTCTTCTTGAATAGAGGAGGTTTTATAGTTAAGGTTTAGAATTACTGAACAGAAAGGTGATGGGGGACGGGGTGGGAAATAAGGGGGGCTTTCAGCCCGGCATCGTGGGACACTCTTGTGCTGCAGTCAGATGGGTGGCACCCACCCCCATGCGGTGTAGACCCAAAGGTCTGGGAGGCACTCAGAGTAAATCACTGCCCTCTCTCCCCTTGCTCCGTGGTTTTAAACTGTGTGAGGTGGGATGGGATGTCACTGTCATGAGTTTTCTTTAAGGACCAGACCAGAACCTGCCGACATAAAGGTCAAGCAGATATTTTGGCTGCCCTCGAGGCTCATTCTGGTCAGCAGCTTGCCTCAGCAGCAATGTCAGGGGCTCTTGGAGATGGCAGGTGGGAATGTGTGTTGACTGACATTGTGATCTTCTTTCAGAAATGCTCAGAGAAAAAGCATCAAAATGCTGGTAGCCACCCTCAGCGCTGTACCACACCGTCTGGTGAAGGAGCAGGTATTGCAGCAACCCAGAAATACTCCTGTTTCCGCCTGTCCCAGTTCTGCTGGTGTTTGCACAGGCTCCAGGCTTGAGACAACAGATTGTTGCACAGTTTCTTGACTTTAACTCAAAAGAATTGTATCTTACAGTCATTTGCCTTTTCTCAAAGTACTTCCTTAATTTTTTATCAAAAACCTTTTTTAGTGTTTTTTTTATTATTATTTTTCCAGATTACTTATTAAACAAATGCTTTGGGGTTCTTTTTAGTAGCATACATCCATGGTGTTGACCTATCACTACAATAATAACATAGTTTCTATACGGAAATAGCTTTGCCTGAAGCTTTCTGGCTAACAAAACAAGCAGAATAACTTTGTCGTCTCCACCCAGCACATAGTAGACATACAACAGCGTTATGCAATTTGACATGGCTGGCAGCTCCACCAGCTAAGGCAAAAGCTAGAAAGATCCTTCTGTTGCTGGAGATTATAACACCGTAGGACGTAACAGTCCCAACCACATCGTGTAAAGCCAAATTTCTGCTTAAACGCATTGTGGACTTACTTCTCTGTTAAAGGCTATCTGGTATCTCTCATAAAAGCCCCTCATTTATACTTCATCTCAGACAGCCTCTCTCCCAAATGTCAGAGTTTGGCATGATATCGGAAACGAAGAACACCCATCCCTGAAGACCGGTGGTTTTATAGGCTTGAATACATTTTAAAATATAACAAATTATCTTTCTTCTTAGGCTTAACAGCAGGCACAGTCTACCAAATCCTTTTAAGTAATCAGTTGTGCCTCAGAATCTGAGAAGCATTTGGGAAGCAAGTTTCTTGTTATTAACCCTTTAGATAAACTCAGGTTTGCTTGCTGCCTTCCAAGGTGGCTTGTAGGAAATTAAACAACAGTATGAAAAGAATAAACACAGAACACACAAATCAGTATCAGCAATATTGCTGTCGTTACCTTTGGTGATGGCTCCACCGTATAGAATTATTAGACAACTCAAATTGCTACTAAAGTATTTCAGATGCCTTTGCATCTGAAACTGATAAAAATCTTGAGTGAAGTGGTTCAAGAATGCATTCGCATAAAGAAAATAATGGAAAATATATTTAGCATTCACATGAATAATGTAACTCCCTTCTTGGAAGGATTATGAAATTGTAATTTCTGCATTTCTTTGACTAAACTTTGGCTTTAGTGAAGCTAATGGCTAATCTCTGTCTTGGCCTTCTTCAGCAATATAAAAAGAGATAACAATTCCTATTTTTCTATGTTAAAAAAAAAAGTTGAAAGCTATTTGGAGTGGACAAAAGGCTAGCAATATAGTGTCTAATTTAGCAAGTGATTAAAAATTAAAAAATGCTGCTATAGATCATCAGAACAGTGAAGCATGTCATTAAAGCCAAGCATGTAAGTAAACTGACCTGCTCAGTCAGGGCCTAAAAGAAATTTCAGTCATTTAAGACATGGAGAAGTTAATTATCCTGCAAAGGGAAAATATCTTTCCTGTAGCATAGGGGTAGATTATTAGTGTAATCCACTGTAGCACATAAATGTCCCTGTGTACACTAGGTCTGAGGTAGGTGCTTAAGACTTTGTAGTCTTGTCTTATTCTAGCAAACAATCTCCGTAAGAGTGTTTCTGATATCAGGAGCAGTGCCCGTACCTGCTTCACCTAACATGCCAATGGAAATTTTCCTAAAATTTTATTTACTCCTCTTAGCTATGCTTTGCTTTTCGTTTGACTGTAAGGGTAAATGTGATTATTGAATTATGTGAATTTGCTAGAACAGTGTACAAAATAAAGTGGTGGTATGTCCCATGATTAAATCTGTTGCTGGCCTGTTTGCCTCAGATTAGCTATTTGAAGTTTTCATTTCACCCGGTCGAAGTTATGGCTTTATCTTTGTCCTGTAGCGTCCCTAACTCATGGGCAACAAATCTGAGAGAAAAATATACCATTATCTTATGTCTCTACTGACTTGCGATAGCCAGCCGCGCTGAAAACACACTTCTTGGTTTAGCCTGTCTGCTATGTACCTCCTCCTGTTCTTCTTCAAAGTATTCCAGAAATTCCAGAAATTCCAGAACTTCACTCCTCGGTTCCTTCCTCCTCCACAGATACTATGCATTTCCTCCTTCCCCTTTTCTCAAAGTGCTGGTTACTACTCAAGTTAAGTCCCACTTGCCACATCCTCAGGGTCTCTTTTCCTCCATCTTCCCATTTTTTCTTCTTCTTGCTTATTGGTGTGGGCTTGAAATTTCATGGGCATCTCTTCTTTCTTAGCTGCTTCTTGGAGCAGTCTTCACTTTTTTTTGAATCCCCGATAGTCACAGCTAAGGAGAACAACTATCACTGCAGCCACATGCCTTTTGTTTTATGCTTTTTTTGGGGTCTGTTGTTCTGTCATTTGCACTCTAAGCTCTGACAATGTCCACCATAGGTTTTTTTGTTGTGTGGAAGCTACCCACTAATACTATAGATACTATCAGAAAAGTCACCTTCTGGATAGTTTTTGTCTTTTGTCCTAGAACTGTTATATCTCAGGACACTGGTCGAGAGAGTCCCTTG
>NW_009198332.1:0-6866 GCF_000690835.1 Fulmarus glacialis
CCGGGGCAGGGCTGGGGGCTCTCTGGGCTCTCCGGGCTCTCCTGCCCGCCGGGGTCAGACACGCGCCGGGATCCGGGGGTCACACAGCACTTGAGCTGCTAATGAACCCTCTGAGATGGGAAATTATTCTGTTTGAGTAAAAGTTTTCCTCAGCCAACTACACCAGTTCTGCACTTCCTGCATTCATTTTGGTCACACTGAGATCTTTAAATTAAATTTTCTTTTTTCCAGATTAAGAACCACCCTTTGACATTTCAACAATGAAATATGTCGATTTTTCTCTCCAAAATCCTTTGCTTTTAAAACGTCCTTCAATCCTACTTTTTAAAAACTAATGCTCCAGAACAAAACAAATATTTCCCTGTAAGTGAAATGTAACATTTCATTAAACCTGGATCAATTCCTTTTTCACTTTTTGATTCCCTAATACCAAATCTTTTCCAGCGGCAGCTCTCACAGAGGACCCTCCGCCCTGCCTGAAACATCCCAGCATGGGGAAGCTCCAGGGAGCAAGAGGTATTTGGCATCTCAAGGAACGTGGCTTCCTATGCAAGGGCCTGGATGCACACTGGGAAGCCGAACCTTGAGCATCTAGGTTTGCTGTTGAAAGATGAAATTGCACACTAAAATTTCCAATTCATGCTCGTGTGATGGAAGTGGGACGCCAGCTCAGGGTTCCTGATGCACCCCTGCGATGACAGCATCTCAGCGGGGTGCCCACCTCCTGCGCTGGGCAGACCAGCGGGCAGGTTTGGCAGTGCCACGGGACTCACTGCAATGCAGAGCAAACACTGAGCTCCGGAGCGGCAGGGTACAGGGAGCCCCGCAGACCCCGGAGCCTGCTGCACCCGCTCCCTGTCTCCGGGCGAGACGGGCATCGGCACACAGCCGGCGCCGGGGGAGGCACCGCAGCGGCTCAGCGCCGGGATTGATGATGCGGGCTCAGATTTGGGAGGAGCGGAGACCCGCTGGCCTGCCTCACACTTACCGCACAGGCGACCCATGTTTAAATTTTTAAACCTCTTGTCACATCAATTCATTTTTTGCCTCGCTTCTTGGCCTTTATTGCAGCTAACACATCTTCTCTCATCAATTTTGCAGAGCCTGGGATTACACCGACAATGCCGTTCACTGATGGCACGTCCGAGCCGGTCAGCAGCGACTCTCGCTGATGGTGGCACATTTCAACCTACAACTTCCCCAGAGAGAGCTGAGCCAAAGGAGATGTTCCCTGGGGAAAGCGAGGCCAAGGGAACAAGGCCCCCAGAAAACTGCAGGGCAGCGTCTTTGATTAGGGGACTGGCCTTTCTCCTCCACCACTCAAGCCACTAAATCCACCGTTTCCAGCTTGCAGACCCCACCTCTCCTGTTCCTGCAGTCACGCTCCAGGTCTTCCCCATCACCTCTCCGTGTAAGAGATCCCTCCGGTCCTGGGGCTGATACAGCTCCTGGCTGGAGGCGCGGGTCTCTCAAAAAAAAAGCTGCCCCTGGCCCGGGCGTTGCTCTCCCCTCATGCCCTGGCAGGGCAGGGGACAGTCCCGCAGCGCCGGGTACCCACGCGGTGCCAGGGTCCCTCGTCCCGTCCCCCACGCCCAGGCGTCGGCTGGAGGGAAGCGGAGGTTGGGTACCACCACCCTCCTCCCCGCATCGCCCGGGGCATGGAGAACCACCCAGAAGGATGGTTTCTGGTCTCATCTGGTGTCCTTCAGCAAACCACCGCCTGAAAGCAGCTGGGGGAGGCACGGGGCTTTCCGGATGCACATGCCAGCAAAATTCTGCGTGAAAAAAAAAAAAAAAAGGGCTGAGAGAAGGAAAGAGGAGCTGTTAAAGGAAATCCAATCTGCCGACCACGCCAGGGCGGGCGGCTGGACCCGTCTGGGTCTGGGGCTATTGAATCACGGAGCTAAGTGGTTTCCTCTCCACCTCACCAGGGAGCGGCTTTTATGTTCCACTGAAAAGGTATCCTGCTCAAACAAGCGGAGACATAATGGGGAGAGCATCCATTAAACAGAAGGAAACGAGGGCATGTTAAACATGAAATATTCATGGGGGCTCTCGCCAGCTTGTTAATGCATTTGTGTTTGCAAAATACCTCTGGCTCGGGAGCAGGGGAGGGAGGGATGCGCGGCAGGTCGAGGGACCCTGGGTGCGGTGTGGGCAGGAGGAAACTGCGGAGAGGGAGGCTGGGGAGAGAACAAAGGCAATTTGTGCCTGATAGGAGAATGGTTTGTTCACAAAAGACCTGCTCAATGTTGCAGAGGTAAATAAGGGCAGCTAGCAGCTTCTGCTCGGCACGTCCCAGCCCCATCACTGGGATCTCTGGTGTTGGGGTGCCCTGTGGGCAGCATGAGCACCGGGCTCTGAGGGGCTCAGGCACTGCCTCCGCTTCCACGGCGTGTCATGGACGGCAGTGTCCGAGGCTCCACTGGTCTGTGCATCCCTGAGCCCCTGCTGGGAGAACAGCCCGTCACAAAGGCTTTAGAGCATTTCTCCAGCTTCAGACTACAGAGACCTTATTGCTTCTACAAAACGCACTTCCATATACTTACTGGGACATTATGAGATAGCATCAATAATTAAAAATAAACTACAATTGTCAAAATGGGCGAACAAAGTGCATCTGGTGATGAATTACCCTAGCTATGCAAAATGGTATTTGCTCCATTGGTTGCTAAGTCGCAGATTGCATTAACTCACAACGGGTCTCCCAGTCATTTAGTGTAAATTAGGGAAGCTCTATTGTATTATTCCATTATTATTATTATTATTGTTATTGTTATTATTATTAGTGTTTTGCAACACAATCTCATGGGTGAGTGTCACTAGCAAGAACTGCATTCATTCATCTCGAAGGAAGAGCTGGCCAAAGGCGGCACGGCGCCGTCAGGAGCTGGGAAGGGTCCCAGCAGTGCCGGCTCTGGGATGTCTCTCGGCACTGAGGGAGACCCCGGGTTGTGAAGCTGCCTCTTCCCAGCCTGGGCAGAGTTTCCAGGGCACAGACGACAGCCGTGCATCCTTTCCTTGTTCCTTCTATTGCCATCCCTCCAACTCATCTTTCTAGGAAGGTTTTACTCTCCAGGCAAGAACAGACCATGCTGCAGAGCCAAGGGCACACGCTTTTGGTATTAAACTGGGACCAGAACGGCCGGCGCTGGCACTCAGCAAAGCCGATCTCGGCTCCCCCGAGGGCTCCGTCTGCTGGGCACATCCCCATCATGCCAGGCTGCCCACCCCTCCTTTCACCCGATTTTGGTGACGGTGTTCAGAGCCAAGCAAGTCCCCAGTGTCCCCTGCTGCTCTGCTGCGGGGAGAGGAGCCGGTCGGGGGGTACACGGGAGGAGGGACCTGGAGGGGGTCTTCACGCAGAACAGAGTGATTGGATGGAGTGCCAACAGACGAGAAGGACAGGAGAAAGAGAGCACGTTTTAATGAAGAACAGTTTTTAATGATTGCTATTTTTCACTCCTAATTAATGAAAGCAGGCTTGGGATAGACGAGCAGGAGCGAGGCAGAAGGAAGGATTACAGCAGCCTTGTCGCAGGCATTGCTGGAATTGGCTGGTGTCTCACAGCCCACCGGTGAAGGGGGAAGCGATATCCGATGGACCTGGGCCGAGAGGAGCGTTTTGCAGCGGAGGAAATCAGCATGTAATAGAGCCATAAAAATGTTGTTCGTGCCTTTGTAAAAATCTCTCACGTGGAGGAAGAGGCCAGGGAAGGAGAGGGTCTCACCGAGGAGAGGGCAGGCTGGAGGCTCCCCTTGCTAAAGGCGAGGACTGGCAGACAAAGAGAGGGAGATTTTGTGTGGCATGGTGACAAATCCTTCACAAGTGTGAACTTCTCAAACTTTGAGTCCTGGGGAAATGGGACCAAAGTGCAAAGGGGAAAATGTTGATACAGATCAGGTTTATGCTGTGCAAATACATTCTTACATTGGTATTTGGGAAATGCAATCACAGACTTGGCCAAGGAGGAATTAACAGCAGGTTCAAAGGCAGCTTGGGCTGAATATTTTATCAGAAATTGTCTACTTCTGTAATGTCTGCCTGACTTATCCTGTGGCTTTTGCCTTCTAGCCCTCTGCTAGTGGGCAGTCCCTCAGAGCCTGATGCCATGCACCAGAAGCATTTCCCAGGCTCGTACCGGTGTTCATTCTGCCAAAACCCAACTGAAAAAAAACACAATGATGGAAAGGGCTTGTGGGTTCTTGAGGAGCCGAGAGCATTCCCTCTCCCAGCAGGGCATGCCGGGTGGTCCAGCCATCCGGCTGTGCTGCAGCCCCAGCTGGCTGCGGCGCTCGCAGGGACCCAAAATCCACCCCTGAGCATCTCCAGCAGAGCTGAGGGCTCTTTTGGGAAACCCAGCCTCAACCGCTTCTTGTGAGCTTGGCCTGTTCTTCAGACACAGCCACATGCTTGGCCCGACTTGTAGTTCTGGACTATTAATCCGTCTCCCCGTTGCAAACCTCCCAGGACTTTGTTTTCTGAAGGGGAAGCGAGTTGATTATTTCAAATTGATGTTCAGGGTCATCAGCCGAGCTCCTTCCCACAGACAGTAACTCCAGCCAGCTCCCTGCTCGCTGCGTGATCTCAAACCCCATCAGCAGGATGGGCTCTTGTTCAGAGCTTTGACATCATCAGGATGGTTTATCCCTGCCCTCCCCGATCTTGTGCAGCTCCCCACGGTACAAATGAAGCTTGCTAGAATATTTATTTTAAATTTCTCTTCCTTTTTGATTCCCAATTTCAGGTCAATGAACTCTAAGTAAATTGGCCACAGGCGCACGGCAGCCCCCAACCTGCAGCGCTGGCGAGCGCAGCCCCTGCGCCCCGCTCTGCTCCGCTGCAGCTCACCTCCTCTTCTTGCACAAGTTTATCCCGAAGAAAAAGTCAATTCAGCAACCTTGGCATGTCTGTGGCATTTGCCTCGGCTTTTCCTTATTCTTCATGGGAAAGAGAGGGAAACCCCATGTTTTTAAGAGAATTGATTCTTTTTTTTCCACTTGATATGGTCATGCGTTTCACTCTCCCCTCTATTTTATTTTATCCTTCAAATTATAACAATAATAATACAATTTAGAAGGACCTTTTTGCTTTCTGCGGGAACAATGTTCCAGTTATGCCCCAAAAACACATGACACAAATCACAACACAAACACCTCCTTAGCTGCTGCCCGCCTCGTTAGCTGCCTGGAGAAGACCGGGGCTGATCGGCATTCATTGCAGCGGGGAAGCGGGCGGCCGCGCTGCAGCAGCAGCAGGCGCAGCAGGAAGGGATGGCTCTCCGTGGGCCACGAAACCGGGGCCGGCCCTGGCTAGGAGAGAGCTGCTGGCAGGTTCCACGAGGTTCGGGGTGGCATGCCTGCCCTGCAGAAAGCAGGGATGAGCTATCCCCGGTATTAAGAGTCTTAGTATAAGTGAAAAAATCTCCCCTTCGAACTCTTTGCTGGCTCCGGAGGGGAGCACCTGGGCTGGGACCTGCCGTTGCAGGGACTGTTGGAGCAGAAGGTAACCACACACTGCGGCCAGATGTGAATCTGCTCTAATTATCTCCGGCTCATTAACGCTAGGGCAAAGGCAGGGAGGTTTCTCTGGCGAACGGTGCTGCATCGGGAGCTCACTGCAAGGCTTTGCCTCTCTGGACGTCCCTCGTCCTTCCCAAGTTGTGCTGCCAGCAGCTCGTTTGCCATGGAGGTGAGGACCAGGAGGGA
This sequence comes from Fulmarus glacialis, assembly GCF_000690835.1. Lineage (NCBI taxonomy): Eukaryota > Metazoa > Chordata > Aves > Procellariiformes > Procellariidae > Fulmarus > Fulmarus glacialis. The sequence goes on from NW_009198332.1 coordinate 5,710, forward strand.
CGGAGGAGCGGGACAGCCCGCCTGCGGGAGGCGAGGCAGGAGGGCGCGGTGGCAGGGCAGCAGGGGACGGGCGGGATGCGGTACCTGCGCATCCTCTGTGCCCAACAGGAATGGTGACACTGCAGCAGGACGAGCCTCCGGGCTATCCCTGAGCTTGAGCCCCTGCGTGACCTTCGTGTGCTCTCACACAGGCTGGAGACCTCCCAGTGTCCCCATCCAGCCCCGAGACATGTCCCAAGCCCTCCCCTGCGAGAGGCACCAGCCTGAGACCTGGGCACCTGGACCCCCATGGCCTCGGGTGGGGGTTCACCAGGGAGAGCGGATCCAGACGTGCCCCCCAGTCCCACCTGGGCCCAGTTATTTACTGCGGGGTTTATACTTTCTTCTTCTTTCTTCTCTTTCTTTTTCTTTTCTTCCACTGGTATTAAAAGCCTAAAAATAGCCATGCTTCCCATCTCAGCCGGTAATGTAAAACCAGGTTGACATAGCCACGCCATGGAACGGCAGCCATCTCGTTTGCTCTGAAAACAAATTTACTAAGGCATTAGTCTCTATCTCTCTCTTTCCCCCCCTCTCCCCTCCTCACAGTAAGCACAGGTTTTCACGCAGCCAGGGCTGCCGCTTTGCTCTGAGCAGAAAGCAGGGGAGGAATGTCAGGGTGACGGGGCTGCGGCTGGAGCAAGGTGCTACCGCTGCCGGGGGCTCGCCCCGCGGGCACCCTCGGCCGCAACGCACCTTTTCTGCAACCAGGCCGAGGGCTAACAGCCACCGGGAATTTGCCGAGAAGATGCTCTGCATGTAGGCACAGCTTCAGATAAACCAACGCCAGCGTCAGGCGGCTGGCTAAAGCCAGCACAAGAGGTCCAAAGGCCGGAGGGAGCAGGAGTGGGCAGGGGAAGGGGGGACGGCTGAAGTCTTTGTGGCAGGACCACTAATGGCAGCACAGCAAAGGCTCCTTGCTGGTAGTTGGGGCCAGCCCGGCGGTGCCTTCAGCTCTGGCAGAGCCTGTCCCTCAGCTGCCGGGACCGACCTGTGGGCGAGGGGATGGATGGAAAGGGGTGGGCTCCCTCGGGCAGCAGCGGGGAAGGGGCGAGCGGTGGTGCCTGGCCAGAGCAGCCGGGCTGTGGGCAGCTTGGTCCCTGGGCAGAGCCGTGGGG
>NW_009198332.1:7293-7886 GCF_000690835.1 Fulmarus glacialis
GCGGCCACTCCATCCCCCTCCCCGCTCCTGCCCTGCGGCTGCGGACCGGGACCAACGGCACCATCGCCCAGCAGAGCTGCACGCCTGGGCACCCACCGCCGTCCCACCGGGCGCCCCAGGGGAGAGGGTGCGGGTCTCTGCCCCGGGGGAAGCCGCAGGACACGAGATCTTGCGCCCTGGTGCAGTTACTGGGGACGGGAGCGAGCTCGGCAGAGGAGGGGGAAAGGTGAGACGTTACACTCCACTTCAGGGCGTATCGCACAATAACCCACGCAGGCTCTTTCGACGTAGGGGTTTGGAGCTGGCCACTCGGCGCTACATTTACCGGGCGCCCCAGGGGAGAGGGTGCGGGTCTCTGCCCCGGGGGAAGCCGCAGGACACGAGATCTTGCGCCCTGGTGCAGTTACTGGGGACGGGAGCGAGCTTGGCAGAGGAGGGGGAAAGGTGAGACGTTACACTCCACTTCAGGGCGTATCGCACAATAACCCACGCAGGCTCTTTCGACGTAGGGGTTTGGAGCTGGCCCCTGGGCTCTGCAATTTGCTTTAAGTTGCCCACTCAGCACCCAGCACCGCGCTCGCTGGGCACCAGGA
>NW_009198332.1:7933-10206 GCF_000690835.1 Fulmarus glacialis
GTAAATCTGGGAATTTGCCTCGGAGCTGCCCTTCATTTGTCTGATCTCTTGGGGGTTTTACCACAATTAATTATCTGCTATACAATAGCAAGATCATTCCTCCTGGCCAAGGTTAAATGTCCCAGTGCTGCAAAATAGCATTCATGTTAGCTCGAAATAAATCTTGCGTATTCCCTAGGCAATGCTGCTGCTTCTGATTCTTTGTCCATAGATTAGAGAAATGGGCAACAGCGTGGCTCCAGACCCTGGGAGGGAGATTAAGAGCTCCTCACCCCTTGGCCACCGCTCGAGCTGTGAATTACCGCGTGGGCCCCTCCTGTCAGCAAATTGCTCGTGACCCCACAGCGGTTTTTGCCAGCGTGTGACTTGGTCTGCAGCCGTTCAGAAATCCCAGGGCTGGCAAGCTTTGCCGTGGGTGGCCTTGGAGGCTGGGTGTTGGGGCAGTGGGACCGGGGACATGGATGCTGCCACGGGGGGGATGCGGGGAAGCCGCCGACCCGGAGGAGAAGTGGTTCGTGGAGCCCCGGACGGCTCGGGCTGTCCTTTGTCAGCAGGGGAGCGATCCTGGCCCCCAGATGAAATAAGCCTCTGAGGTCTAGAGGCTGCACAAAGAAAAACAAGTAGAAATGGCACTAGACACTCAGATCCCCAGACTTAAAAGCATCTGGTTCTCTTCCCAAAGGAGAGGGGGAATCAGAGTGTTCGCTGTCTACTAGACATACATCCCATTTGCTCTCTCACACGGTAATTGCCTGCATATGCAATTGGGAGATATTTCTCTCATTGAGAGTCCTTTACTCACAGCACTTTTCCACATGGGAATGTGCCCGTGTGTGCACGAGTACAGACATTTCCACAAATAAAAGCATTTTGAGCAAAATGTCTGTTCCAAAAAGCGCATGTGGGACGCTGCGCAGAGGCAGGGAAAGCCCACCCCAGTTCGGACACGGGGAGCTCGCTGCGGGACTGGCCCAGCTCTGGTTATGGGGGTCTCGCCAGCCAGACCGGGGACACAAACCAGCCTCCACCAGCCCCTCCCAGGCTGTCACATGAGGGGGGAGCCGCGGGGACTGTGCTGCCCGCGCTGAGCACCCAGCTCAGGCTCTCATGGGACGGGTATGTGGGCTGCTGCCCCCCACTGCTCATGCCTTCCCACCCCGAAAGCCAAGACGCCAGGCTCTGTCCCCGTGGCAGAGGAGCCAGTTCCATTAACCCCCTCGGGACTTGGCCAGGCAGCCTTTTTGGGTGCTCTTCCACTGGGGCATCTCCTGGGCCCCCCCGTCCGGACATGTGGGCTCCCCTGGGGCCAAAGTCTCTCTCCATCCCCTCTGATCTCAGCGAGCACCTGCAAAGCGTGCAGGCTGCTCTGGCACGGGTTGCTGGGGGCTGTCTGAGGATGTACGATGCTAAAAAGCCAGCGTGGACCAGGGCCAAGCGACCACAGGTTTTATTAATTGGAGTGCATGTGGGTAAGTAGCATTGATCACTAAAGTCAAGGGAAGTACATTACTTATGGCTTTTGAACAAATGTTCCTGGAGTAAATGTGTCTGGCTGCTTAATTGATTTGGGACTTTATTTTTTTTTTTTCCCCTCCACTGTTTTTGGAGAGGCACGGCTAGGTGCTGAGAGTCCAGCACCTGCACTGTGTGCCTTACAGGCTTCTCATATCATGTTATCATTTCCACCTCCCTTATCCCCCCCTAGCTCCCAGGAAGAGATGTGCAAGCAAAAGCTGGTCTGGTAGCATATTTTGTCCCAAGAGAAAATCTCTGTCAGACTTGCCTGGAAGGGTAGCAGATCCTCCACACATATCATATCATTCACGTATCATTCACGTATCATTCACGTATCATTCACGTAACATACAAGTATCATTCACGTATTCCAGCTGAGCTGAGGCACAGAGCAGAGCAGCCTTCCCCAGCATTGTCCTCCTGACCACTGCTATTTTATAATTAGTGTTGGCACTGCCCAAACAACACGGCCACACAAGAGCTACGTGCTGGAGCATGCTCCGCGACCAGGCTGTGCTGAGTCCTGGTGTCCAGCCAGGACCTGGTAGTCGACTGCATTTTCCCTGGGAGGCTGGAGTGGAGGAGCTTTTCCCCAAGCTCTCAGCAGTCCGGCAGCCTGACAAGCAGCATCCTCCATTACCGCTGTACCCAAGGGGCCACTCCAGACCACGCTTGTAACCCAGCCCCACAGCCCTGTCGGCAACAAAAACCATTGCACTGCCAATAAATAATTCATGCCAGCAAACTGGCTCTGCTCG
>NW_009198333.1:0-10227 GCF_000690835.1 Fulmarus glacialis
GGGGAGTGAACATCTACTTGAAGTCATAAGGTATCAGGCTCTATAGTGAAAAGCATTAGTTTAACTAAAAGTGGAAGTGAGGTAGCCTTGAATGCGAGAAGGCAGGATTGCCAATGACTGATGAAGGATCTATATATACCTCACTTCAGACTTCCCTTTAAGTGTCTTGGGTTTCTGGTGGAGTTCAATAGACAGGTTGACTTAGGTAGTACCCAAGACAGGTGGTAACTTGGGGTGGGGTTGAGACTCTGTAAAAGTGGAGGGAAGGAAGAGGAAAATGTGAAGAGCTGACATGCTATTACTGCATTGATTTCCATACCTGTGCAAGGCCTATACATTAAATGTATGCTGCTGAAAACCTCCCCCTCCTGTCCTCCCTTCTGTGGAAACAAAATGACAGGCTTCAGTTCCTCACTCTTGCTGCTTTAATCCTTCTTAAGGCTGCTATCAAAGTAGCTTTGCTTCATGCTCTGGCAGTCTTCCTTGAGCTGTCAGTGCAGTCTGCAAGCCTTTCACTATGAACACCACTGGTGTAGCAGTTGATTGAGCAGTGGAAGCTTGAGTAAGTATCACTGGCTGGTTCTCAAGTCTGACATCATATCCAAGAATTAGATGGCTCTCTTTCACCATGGGGATAATGAAATAATTCCTACTGTGTTATTCATTAACTCAATTTCATTCAATGGCTCCTAAGAGGATAACGAGTATGTTAGAGGCGAACTTGCATTAGATTTCTGACATCCTTTTGGTAAGATAAACAAGAGTTAAAGCTATGGCAGTCAAAGTTTAAGCATGGCAGTGATGCCTCACTGAGGCAGGTGGCATGTGGTGTGCTACACATACTGACTTTAATTTAATGGCTTTTTCTTTAATGATTTAAAGAAAATAGCCTGCTTCTAAAGTTGTTGGAGAAATAACTAGGTCCCAAGGCCAGATGAAGGTCTTCCTTAGTGTGGAGGCTGCACCTGATTGAAAGGCTGTACAGAAAGGTGATGTTCAGCCCAGCATTGCAGTGCTTCAGGGCAGGTGTGGGAGCCCAAAAAATAAACTGGGGGACCTGCAACAATGAAAGCATATGGAGGAAAAAGCACCTTGAAGGACAGCTGCTCCTGATTTGTATAAAAACTTTGGTACAAGAGCCTGTTGAACCTTGTTGAGTTTCTAGTTTTAGTATTAATGTAGCTTGAGCATGTGTAAAATCTGAATATCCCTTAAATGTTAGTGTCATGCACTCTTCCCTGTCATGTATGCAGTTTTGTCAGCTTAAACTGCTATATGTTACTCTGCAAGAAAACTTTAAAGGGGAGAAAGATTACCTAATTTGCTGAGGGATTTTCACTAGCATTATGTTCAAAATAATAAAACTGGACAACTCTACCCCTAGCTTTAGGGCTGACCATTTTAAAGGAGGCTATGGGAATTAGGTATATTGATTCATTTTGGCGCTAATGTGAGTCCTTGATGACCTGGGCTTCCTGATAGATATGGCTGTGGCGGTTGATCAAGCTACCATACCAAATGTGAGTACTGTTCTATTCTGAAGGCTTGCCAGGGAGTTCGTCTGTGCTGTGCAATTGAGCCAATAAACTAATATAATCAGATTAAGCTGTTTGTGGGAGGAATGATGATTGGATATTCAAATGCATAACAAACTGTCTGATCTTTTGACTATTGCTGTGAGTGCACTGGCATCAGTATTTCATCCCCCACAGGTAATAACTGAGATCATTTTAAGGAGAGACTGCAGTAGCCTTGGACTTCTGAGGAAATCCAGAACTTCCAGGTGGCCCAATAAGATCTTAAATACCTGGTATTTGTAGAAGCACTGGGTGAGGGAATAGCGACTTTATCTGGGAAGAAGTTCTAGGTGGTGATCTGGTGAGTCAGGTGACTGCCATCCTGGAGAACTAGATGGGTCCCTGCCCTGTTGTGAATTGTGGTGCTGGCTAGTAAGTTACTGGAAACTTTTACAGGTGTGTGTAGAGTTACGGTTTTGGTGTTAAATACACAACTCCAGTCCTGAGTGCTCATCTCTGCAGCTCAGACCCCCAGCTAGTGGAGTTGTATTTCCCAAATACAGAGTAAAATACTATAAAAATTGAGAGTATTTGAAGAACTAGACTTTAGACATCTGCTCTGTGTACCAGAACTAGCAGATCCTTCTAATGTCTTGAACTCTTACTATGCTTAGATTTTCAATTTTTTAAAAATACGTAACTACCACTTAACCTGTAGGACAGTGTGAAAACTGTGGTAAGCACCATGGATCTTTAGCAGAAGAGGTGCTATAAAATAATCAGTGTAGAAAAGATTGACTTGATTCGGAACTCCACACTGACTACAAGGTTTAATAAAAATGAATATAACGAAAAGTTCTGGGTTCAGGGAGTATTGTGCACTGAGTGAGGATGGGGGTTTATGGGAAGGAAAGGATGGAGAAGGGAATGAGGGATCATACATATTCCAAGAGAAGCTGAACTAAAGCTTCGCAGGTGATCATAGTGCTTGCATTTCCTAATGTGTAATTCTTCATGCTTTTTATATATAGAAATTCTAAGATGCTGTTACAAGTTTATTTCCATGGCATGTATGAGTAGTGAAAATATCTGCTCTGTCATTAATACATGGGTTTCGGGCTGTCTGCTTTGCCTCCCTTGTTTACTTTATTGTGCAACTACCTGTAACAACCTTAACTGCTAGTCCAAAAATCCACCACCAAAGCATGCCTGCCCTGTCAAGGATCTCTTCCCTTACAGCAGCACTTACACACCAGTGCTCTAACTTCTTGAGGTGTAATATGTAAAGTAGTAAAATACCGAAACAGGCCATTGTTTCTTACCTGTTCTTATAAGATCTGTTTTTCAGCACTCATGGTAATAGTAAGTGGAAAAAAGAACATCTTCAGTTTATGTCAAGCTTTAAGTTGTTCAGACTGAACGTAGAAGTTCGGCTGTAAGTGCTGCTTCATGGGTTTCACTGATTATTCTGGAAGCCTCTACTGTCAGGGAAGACTTTCAAAACAGTTCTGTCAGCTGGACCTGAAACTGATGCAGTGGTGTTGTATTTCCAAGCTAATGACACAGATGTGGTACTCTTATTAAAACATACATACCTTGGATCCTTGTACTTGGTCGACAGATTAATTTAAGCTTGCCAAGTAAGCTTTCCTACATAATGATGTAATCTTTCATCCAGGGAAGACGTTTGGCCGTTTTTGGCATTTGAGTCTAGATGTACAAAACTGTATGCAAGCTCTTTCAGAAATACAAGGCCTGAATACCGAGTTGTTGTTTATCTAAATTGCAAATGCTTTTTCATCTCAACTCTGAGCATTTGCTTCTAGATTTGTCTTCGCATGTAGATTTGTTACACCAACTGCGTAACCTCTTGAAATAAAGGCTTACAATAAGTGACAGACTTAAGTATTCTGAACATTCTTATCCTTGTTGTTTTCCCTGTTTTTGCTCAGTGTGAAGGCTTCCTTTGCCTTTGAGTATTTTTCTGAAGTTAGTTTAATTAAGATTCCAACTTTAATTTTGGAACAGGTTGTCTAGAAAGAATATGCTTGGAGATATTTGAACCTTGGCTGGACAAGTTTTTGAGCAACTTGATCTAATTGGAACTGTGTCAAGTAGGAGCTTGGACTAACTGATGTTCAGTTGTCCTATTCAACCCAAATTGTTCTGATTTTTTTGCATGTGAATCTGTCCTGGTTCTTTATACTTTCCTGTTTGGACTTAAAGGGGCAGAAGTAACTTCTGCTTTTTTGTAATTGGATATTGAATGTTGTTCCTGTGACTATTAACAGCACAGAAATCTCTGGTGTTGAATTTGAGTCTCTTTCAGAAGAAGTGCTTTCTGTGAAGTTCAGTCCTCCTGGACCTGATGGCAAGCTTTACTGCAGGCAGCTTTTATTTTTATAGTTACGGGAAGGAAAAATTCCTGCCCTTTTTTTGGTTTGGACTTTGACCAAGGTTGACACCTCATAAGATCTTTAAGGAGATCCTTGAGTACCTGAACAAACTGAGTTTCAGTGTTGTGTTCATACGTTGTCAGCAGCTTCATCCTGCTTACACATCATGAAACAAGACGTTGTCAGTCGAGTTCAGGGTTTTTAGCCACTTAATTTCATCAGGAGCAAAGCGGTAAATTAGGACCCAGAACTCAAGTACTAAACCTCTTATTGCTCCTTATTTATGTTGTATCTACTTTTTTGCCAAAACTTTCCTGATTTACTTTCTGAATCTAAGCAAATGTAACTTGAGTATTTTATCCTCATGGGTTTAAGACACATCTCTGAGTTCACGTTCAGTAAGTACAGACGTGCTTTTGCTACTAAGTCTGTTACCAGAGGGTACTTCAAGTTGAAGGATAAAGAATAAAAATAGACTAATTTAGTTGATCTTACTTTATTTTTACTGTGAAATGCTACTTCTGTGCATTTAATTGAAACTTGACATCTGCAAGTCACAGGTAAGAATACAAGTGTTACAAATGTGTAACTTGTGCTATTTTCATATCTTTAAGCAAGCTCGTGGACTAATATGCACATCTTCTTGCATGTCTTTATAAAATACAACTCGAAGAGGACTTGCTAAATTTACTGTAAGGATGGTTATAAATCTTTTTTGTATGTCTTTAAAGGAAGGTTAAGTCTTGCTGGCTGATAATAATTCAAATGCAAAACAAAATTAAAGTGGATAACAACCTTCCTGCATACTGATGTACATCGCTCTTAAAATCTGGGATTAAACCATACTTAAAATGAAAATTACCTTACCTGATGCATCAGTAACAGAATTAGTTGTTGAACTGCATTCACTTCTACAATGCTGGTGGGAAAGATGTGGATGCATTGTGTTTAGGTAACTTGCTGAAGAGCAAACTTGTTGTTTCTTTAAATTGATGATTTATCTCTTAATTACAACCGAGTCTTTTCTAGTAAACTAGGTTTGTTTTGAGTCACACAGGGAAGGAGTGAATGTTCTCTAAAGGATAAAACACTTAAATGACTTCACTCCTCTTATGTTCTTTGTATTATTAGTGTTCTTCCTTCTCAGGGTTTGTTACCTCTACCAATATGAATGAGTTTCTCTAGGGAAAATAAGTGAGAGGTTTTAAGTCAGGGTTTGCTTGACTTGAATGAATCCACATTAAACCAAATTTTGGGGAAAAGTGTTCTGCATAGTCCTGTTAGAGTTCACCAGGATATAAGTGTCTGTATATACAGGCAAATGCATTCCTACAACAATTCAACACTAGAAACAAAGGTTGCTGTAGATTAAGTGCTTCTAGTGTTGAATTGTTGTAGGAATGCATTTGCCTGTACATACAGACACTTGTTACTATATTGCATTACTAATTTGTCATGCTTTTCTTTAAAGGGCTTTTAGTATAAAATGATACTGGAGTAATACCTCTTTTTGGTAAAAACTAATAAACTATACAGAACTTGGTGTGGGTTGATCTAAGTGAGCAGGTAGGAAATCCAGACTTAAATCTTCATGTTCCCTAGAGAAACTCATTCCTGTTGATTGATCTAGCCATTGAAACAGTGATTTCAAAGGGGTTATAGTTACCATATAGGATTGATTCCCTTTTCCTCATAAGGCAAATACCTGCTGGTATCCTCCTAAGGAAGCTTGAACATTTAGGTCAATGGATTTTTAACTATTTAACTAAATATGGGAGTGGGGAGGGGAGAGACTGTGTGACTAGTAAATGTTAACTGGGGATATGTCAAACCTTGTTTCACCAGCAGAGTTGCAACCTACTGCAGAACTTAATTTTAATTCTAACTGAAGCTTAGTGTTTTGATATACGTATGTGCTTTGAAAACAACCACAAAACCTTCTTTGGTGTCTCTCTGAAATGCCTAAATATGCTGAAATGCCTTCATGCTGTTTAGTTTTTTAGAATAAGCATATTCTGTTAATCCAAGTAAATTCTTTCCTGGCTCTGAATGTCAGTGCAACTGTCAATGTAAACTGACAAGCATGTGGACTTCAGTATTATGGAGGTTCTTATATAGAGAAAAGATTTCAGGGTGTTGTCATGACTGAGCCCATCCTCCCTGGCTAGTCTGGAACCATGACTTCAGAAGTTGTAGTTGTTCTTGCCTTTGACACATTCAAGATTTGAACAAGATGGTTGCATAGCATACTACCTCGATTTAGTAGCTGGAGGGCTACTGGATGTAAAAATAAATAAGCTTAAAAAAAACTTACACAACAGAGCCAGCTGGTTCTAAAACACCACTGTTGGGCCTTTAGAGGAATTAATTTTGCAGTTTGACAAAATTAACTAGTCTATTTGAAGACCTCTGTACTTAATACTAGATACTCACAATGTATGTAATTGATCTTCAAAACTGGTTACCAAAATTGAAACACATTAAGACTAGCTTCAAATTTCTTTAGGTGATTTTAAGAGATGAAAGACTACTGATTGTGCCTCGTGCCTCCCATATCAAAGGGCACGTACAAATACTGTTTAAATTCCTGGTATTTGATTAGGCTCTCAAGCAAGATAGTCTCGGCTGTTCAGAGCTCCTCACTGTAGTTTGATATGCACATGGTTCAGTGTCCTTTTTCTGCACGTTTGTAGGACCCTTTTTAAGGCTTTCTTTGCTTGCCTTTTATTTTAGTTGTGGAGTCCCATCTCTAGGTCTTACTTAAGTGCAACTTGCAAATGGAAAGTATTATTTTGCCAGTTACATTTCCTGCTTCTGAAGGTAGCTGACTACTGAAAGTAACTGACTTTCCATGAATGGAAAAAGATGGGAATACAACTCTTTAGTATTTGAAAGATATTGAAGTGATTTAACTATAGGAGAAAAGGTATTTGCTCTTCTGCTTTTTCTCCTAGCTTTAGTGAATTGAATCAGCTACCAAAGAAAGGACATCAAGTAGCAGGCTTCTTGGAGGCAGTGTGCTGGTAGATTAGCCAAACCAGTTTGTCCCTTGTGATCTGAGTATAGGAAGCCTCCTTAACTAGGGAAGGCATCTGAGTTCTGTGTACATCTTAATACATGCAGGGAGCCTAAGCTCTTCACTGCTGTGCCTAGCTGAAGGGCAATGCTAGTGAGTCTTCTCTCCTGCTGTAGAAAACTTGAATAGTAGCAGAGCATACTGTTGAAAGTTTGGAGAAGTTGAAGCTGGAAATGGATTGATGGAATAACCTGTTTGTTCTAGTCTGGAAGGGGTTAGCTGCTCAAATGTAAGGAAGGCAGTAACCTGTTCTGGTGAATCGTGTGTGGCTTTAAACTGGAACTTGCTATCTAAATAGGAGCTAGCAGAAAATTTCTTATACTCACTTAAGCTGCTAGTGTTTCTTTACCCAGCTCTTGCTGGTCTCCTTATCGTGCACAAGCAGACATGGTTTTATCTCTTCATAATTTGACTCTTGCCTTACAGTATTTACACATATTAAGTGGCAGGTTGAGTAGGGAGTTCTGTTGATGCCCTGGCAGTCTTGTGGATGATGCCTAAACAAGTAGTTGGACTGCTCTCTGGAAAACAGCTGTTTATGATCCTAGAAAAGCTAGCCTAATTCTTTATGAACTCCTGAAATGTGAAATTTAGGTGGTCAGTTCATAAAAAGGGGTCTCTTGTGACTAAGTAAAGCTGGCTTTCTACCTGAATCAGCTCTTTGAATATGATTACTTGGTGCAGTTGTGTTACCAGGATTGTTTTGCATGTAGAAATGCCTGAACTCAATGCTTTTCTTGTATTAAATTAATTTACTATTTTATACTGTAAATAAACAGTACTACTAATGCTGTGATCAAACATACTTAGCCCCTGCCGTGGTTGGTTGGAAGAGATGAGCTCTTCATCCCTGAGTTCACGGATGCTGGCAGAAATATCACTGCTGTGTATTATACCTAAAGACAACTTCAGTTCCTGTTGGTACAGGATACAGTTGTATGCTTAATAGCTCTAATGCAAATCAGGGCTTTTTGAGGGTAATTGGTATTTGAAATGTAAACTCCGCCGTTTAAACTTGGTCTACTTACTGCTTTGAGAAATACATATGTAAGTTTGAGATGAGCAAGCTAGTTACCTAGTTCTATAAAGAAAATGTCACTTCTGCAGGTGTTGAAGTGATTCTTAAGCTACCTCAAATTCTGTAAAAACTAAATGTCATGCAGTTGCTTTCAGGCTTTGCTTTTTATCAGCATCTGGTCTGGAAACAAACATGTACAGCATTGTAGACCAGTGGTGCTATAATCTGACTTCTTTCTAGATTAGTTTTGTTTTGCATCTAGGAGTTGGATTATGTCATGAGGAGTCTGAAATGTCAGAGTTAGTGTAAGATAAGGAAGGAGGGTGTTTTGTTGGGGAGGAATATGGGGAGCAGTGCCTTTTCTAGTGGCTCACCATGTTTCAGGGAATGCAAACGTAGTTTATTTTAAAAGTAAAAACACCTTAAGTGTCACATTAAAAAAAGCAGTGGAGCGTGCCACTATTTTACCAAGTGCTGGTGTTAGGCCATTTGAAATGATTCACTTACACTGGACTACCTTATACAAGTGTGAAAGTCATTGAACACTGAGCCTCTCCCATGGCCTTCTATTCCTAGATGAAGACAGTGAAGGGGTATATGTATCTTACCCAAATGGCTTCCTTGACAGAACAGGTTTTCTCAATGTGACTTAAGAGTTAATGGATTAAAACTTAAGTAGTCCATAATTACATTGTGCAAGGTGTGCAGTAAAAGAAAGTGGTATCTGGTTATAGGCCTTGATAACAGAAAACAGACTTTCCTGTGTCCTGCCTGTTCCTAGCTGTGTAGCTGATCAGTGCTATTGCTCTGAGCCTCTGTTGGTGGCCGAGTTTCCTGTTATGGACACCTTGTAATAACTTAACCTACTTAATGCATTGAGAAATAAATGTTTATTCATAGCAGGTACTTGGTATTTCAATAACGTTGTCTTATGACAAAAGCATTGAGTGGTGTTTTGTTAAAGAGGTTTTAAAAGCTTTGTGCCAGACAAAGCATGGTGAAAATGAGGTCAACTTACACACTTAGGAGCTAATAGCTGCAACTGCGGTGGTGTCCTAAAGTAGTTCAGTGGGAAAAAAAATCTCATGGGGGTGTAACTTGAAACTCCAGAGGAGCCTTGGTTCTTCCTATTTTCAAAACTTTCTTTTTTAATTACTTGTAGATCTCTCTAGTGTTGCATTGACTGTCAATAAAAAATAACAACAATAAAAAACAACATGTGAGGAGCCTGTTTTATGGTATTGTGTAATGCTGCTCTCCTAGAACAGCAGCTGCCTTTGTTCCAGAACTCATCCAGTTAACAGAACAGACTGAGTTAAAGCAAAACGTTACTGGAGGAGGGAAGGGGGATGAATAGGAGTTTTGGGAGGATGAGTAAAACCTTTGAGACTGATTAACAACCTCTTATCCCTATTTGTTTGTTGCCTTTCTTCTAGAAAGGAAGAAGTAAGTGAGGGAGTGTTGTTGACTCATGGCAAATGGTCTGTGAGGACCTTAGGGGAAAAATGGGAAGTATGAGGAGCAAATTATTCCCTTCTTACTCTGCCCTGCCATTTCAAATGGAAACTTTTGCTCTCTGGTGTCAGTCTTGCTCACTCGCTTTTTCTGTTTCATAACTTCAATCTAATATTGCCCTAATTTTCATGGCTTTTTGGTTACCTTTTGATGTAATTTTCCCTCCCCAACACACTTGGTCACGTTTCTAGCTTAAACCTACACATGTCTACTCTGTTTCCACCAGCTCAGGCCCTGGTCAGCGTTCTGTGTCCTGTCAGCTTTCAGATATGACTACTAGGTTCAGATCCCACCTTTGCAGGTCAGATGATTTGCAGACACAGTTCAGTCTGATCTGTGTAGCTTGTTGGTCCTTCTTGGTAGATGTTACTTGTCTGTCATGCACATAAAATTGAGGAATACAGTGTAATTGAAATAAAAGGAAAATTATATAATGGGTTATTGATTTGAACTTTAAACTTCCAGTGGTTCATCAGAAAATCTCTGATGGGTAAATTATATCTTGGCTTATGTATGAACAATTGCAGCATTTCGATCTCAGGGTTTTATCCAAATGAAAAAGGAATTCAAAGAAAAGAAAACCTGAAATCTTATATAAGAAAAAGTGAAATTTTTTTCAGAGTTCAGTTACCAGCTTGCTGTGGTGTTTTGGCCTGGGTGGTTTTAAGATTAGTGAAGGAGATAACTGATACAGAATCTTTTATT
>NW_009198333.1:10241-41104 GCF_000690835.1 Fulmarus glacialis
AAAAACCCTCTTATTTATTGGGATTATATTATTATTAATTAATTACTCTAATCCCACCTAAAGTTCCACTGATTTTTATTCTTTACATCAATTAAGGAAAAACGGACGTTTCCTAATGCAAGATTGAATTTCTCTTTACTACCATTAGCTATTAGATATCTGCAGTCTCAGCAGTGCTTTTACTGCCTTTCCTACTGCATTCTTCTGTCATTTCAATCTTTGCTTACGGTTTGAGATGTTTTTATTTTAACTTTGAACTTTGCTTCTGCTTTTAATTTTTGAAGAGTATAAGAGAAGTGATCTTTTGAAGAGTATGAGAGAAGTGATCTTTTTTTAACTAGTATGCAAAGATAATCAGCTTAATCAAACTGCTTTAAAAACAGATTAATGCCTCTTCTGAGTGGGAAGATGAAGGAAACTGATATGCCTACCTATAAAGGATTCCACAGGAAACTAAATTACTTACAATTAATGTATGAGTCAGTGCAGTGACAGATGTTGACAAAACTTTTTTGATGCTTTGGACTCTTACAATTAATTTTATTCTTCACTCATAAAAGCACAGGTAGAATGGAGAATGGAATAAGACAGTTTCAGAATGCTCTTATGTAGGACACTTCCCATCTGTGTTAAGGGAAAGTAAGATATTTAGTATGGCTGTTGATCTCTGCTTATTCTGTCATGCGTTTGAGTATCAATGTGTATGCTTCATATTCAGCTGCTTTCCAGGCTGGAAATTATGTAACTTAATCTGGGGAAGTGTATGATAGAGGAGAAGACACATGGCAGTATGAACAAGAAAATAATGTCCTTGAATATCAACATTCCTTCTCTGTGTACATGTTTTAAAACTTCCTATAAAGTAGTGACCTTGCACTATCCAGCCTCAGGAGCAACTGCATTCAGGGTGCCAGTCCCAATGCTTGCGTCCTTTCTGTGGTTTTTAGCTCAGCCACAAGGTAACCGCATCACCCCAAGTGGTAGGTAGCTGATAGTAGTACTCTTGTTGCTATTCCCTAGCCCACTAAGAATAGCGTAAAAATAGTTTTAGAGGAAGGCAAGCTAAAATCCACTAGGAAGAACATAAAGAGAACAAAAGCAATCTATAACCGATATGCGAGCTAAGGCTGAGCAGAAAGCAGCCAAACAAAAAGGTGACGAAATAGTAAGTGTGTGATAATACGGTGCAAGAAGAGGTTCAGTCACTGCAAAGCTAGGTTATGTGGGAACAGTAATATTGCAAAGTTAGAAATGTAAACAGAAATAGAGAACTTTTAATCGGAAGCTGCACTTGCATAATATTAAGGTTGTGACATGGTGTGGCATAACCAATGTAGAAATGCCGTATTTCAGCAAAGGGAGGAGAAAATACACCTTCAAAATGGTCAGTTACCAGAAGAATGTTTGGTTTGGTTTTGTTTGTCTACATCTTGGAGGATAGCTTTGTCTGTGGCTAGAGAAAATTTGGATTTGTTTTTTTCCAAAGCTATTCTTCTCTTCTGTCATTTCACTTTATGCCTATCAAATCATAATCAAACATCTTCTGTCCTTGCTAGATACAGCCTTTCAGCTAAGAAACTCAAGTGACAACTTTCCAATCTTCTGATTAAACAAATGTGTTTAT
Source organism: Fulmarus glacialis (assembly GCF_000690835.1). Classification (NCBI taxonomy): domain Eukaryota; kingdom Metazoa; phylum Chordata; class Aves; order Procellariiformes; family Procellariidae; genus Fulmarus; species Fulmarus glacialis. The sequence continues at coordinate 11,866 of NW_009198333.1, forward strand.
TAAAACTTCTCAAGAGTGTTTTTCCTAACAATTTGCCAATGTTTTATTTAAATAAATGTTTTATTTAAATAAATGTCAAGAAAAACATTGTCACAGACTCGTGGTACAATTTAGGTTGGAGGTCATGTGGTCCAACACCCTGCTCAGAGTAGGGCCAACTTTGATGTTGGATCAGGTTGCTCAAGGGCTGGTCAGCTTTGGAATATCTCCGGGGATGGAAGTTCTAAAACTTGGAAACCTGTTGCAGTGCTCAACCATTACTCTGAATTTTCCCCCACAATTATATTATTTGTGTTTCACTGTTGCAGTATGGTTGACATATGCTATTTCATAGCATCTTCCAAGAAAAAACAATGGAGACAAGGCCTATGTGCTAGCTCACACAGGTGTGTTAGTTCACCTAAGTGTTCACCGAATGCCCAAGTTCCCAAATTAATCACAGACAAGGATCTTAAGAAGACAGTTCAAAGCAAAAGCTTAGTTTAAGTGTTCTTGTTCACATCACCGTAAGTACCGGAGCCCAATAGCAGAATGGCTTCTTACACGTTTAAAACTGGGCAATGTTAATATGTCCTTCAGAACCTGTGCTTAAATAAAAAAAGTAAACCAAACCAGCTACGAGAATGTGACAGACTAATAGGAGAGATGGTGCAAAGCAAACTCCTTTACTAGACATGTTTGACTTTGTAGGATTTACTGAAAGAACTGTTCCTGTTCCCTTTTCCATCTTCTAACCTTTGCTTTCCTAATGGTTCTGAATCTGTTCTTTGTGGATCAATGCAAAGGGAATGGTGGGAGCACACGGTGGGGGAGGCTGCATCACCCTCTTCAGGGGCAGCAAACTTAGATGTGCTTAGCTGTATTAATTAAACAGTTATACATCAGTACTTGGGATTGCTCCTCCCTTAAGTAATTAGTGTTTTTGAGATGGTAGTAGAATTCATAACGATGTTTTTTCTTACAGTCAGCTTTTTTTTATTTTGGCACAAGTTGTTGACTTAGGAAGTGGTAACATTTGAGGTGCTTATCTGTGACTAGCAGCCTTGCAAGAGGAATGCTGATGAGCATGTTGTGTTTTCTGAATACTGGCAGGAATAAAGCGGAATTATTAACGCTTATATTGGAACGTTTTTCTCTTGTTTTTAAATTTCTCTACAAAACTCTTGAGATTCAGTGGCTTCTTCCAAACCTCGTTGAATTCAATAAAAAGCTTGTTGCAGATTTTGTGAAGGTGTTTTTTTTCTTGGACCCAAAACACACAGAATAAGTCTACCTCCTGCTACCCTAAATGTGTATCTTGCAGTTTTAAAAGCAAGGACGTGGCCAGAAAACTGTCTCAGAAGTGTCGTTCTAGGGTTGCGTAGTCTGCTTTCATAGCTTTTTTTTTGTTTAATAAGCTTGCTAAGTATTCCTATCAAAGGTGACTTTGTACAACCAAGCAGCTCTAAAGTTGAACTTGTTGCATGATCAAGCTGGTACCTCGAAGTAAAACTGGTCCTTTCTGCTTCGTGTGCCGTATTTAATTATCAACCCATAAAGCTATTGGAATTGGCATGTGGCTTGTTGGTTAAAAATAAAAAAAAGTTGACCTCTGTTGCAGGTAACCAAATGTTGGTTTTAGAAACTCTTATAAAATTGTAATTCATGATTAGCTGAGGTTTTTAACAGCTGTGATCATTCGTAGGGTGTTTTCTGTTAAAGCAGAGCATCTTCATGTCACAGGTTTTTTTAAAGAATAGCTGAGTGTGTATATGTGAGATTCCCCTAGAGTGTATCCACCGTGTGAAATGTTAGGATTTCTTTTGCTTGATGTGTCTAAGTTTGTAATTTTTAAACTATCTCTTTCTACTATGTCAGTCCTAAAATTACAATCCTTTTTTGTGTAGTGAAAGTATTTTTTATTTTTTTCCTGTTATAAGCCATAAACTAAAGGACATAATAAATGAAAAATAGAGATTTTTTTTTTTTAATGGACCAGAATGTGAAAATTATCACTAGTTATGGCACATCAGAGCACAAGCAAACTATTTCTAGCAGCAGGATTGTGTATTTATATAAGTTACTTTCCAGGCACATACATATGCAGTATGCTATTGGGATAGCTTCCACGTTATTGTGAAGAGCAAATCTTCTGGTACACTGGATACAAGGGAGTGTATTCCATCAGTTTGGCTGCTTGCATGCTTTAGGAATGGTCGGTTTTAGTCTGGAACTTTTAATTTTAGGTTTTGGGTATTTTAGTATAGAACTTAGTGTCATGTGACTCAAGCTGTTGGAGCAGTCGTTTGGATGCTGTAGAAGACATCTGTGAATACCTACGGAAGTCACTGCATAAGAATGAGGCAAATCAGATATTTTATCCATATAATTTTTTTTGACAAATATGTATTTGTGACACAATACTTAAATTTATTTTTTAGGTTTAGCTATTTTTTTCAACACGCTGTTGAAGATAAGTTAAAAAACACTTGCATCTTCTATAAAAGAGCTCTCCTGTAGTTTGTATTGCTAAGTAATTTTTTTTTTTCACTTCTGTGTAACAAAGAAGTTTAAAAAAAAATTAATTGCTTTGCGGTCACCATTTCTGAACTATTCCTTACCAGAAAAGAGGCCTTAACCAGCGGATGTATACCTGTCAGAATTCAATTGTTGAATTCCCTCTTTGGGCTTATTAAGACCTCAGTAGTTACGACTTACGTGGTAGTTATACTTTTTACTTTTCTCTTTAATTAAGGCTAACGTAACAGTTGAGTTGGCTGTATAAGTTGCTAGCTATTTAAGAAGTGGTTTTTTTCAGTTGAAGGCTCATGTTTTAAAGTACTGTCTTTTTATTTACAGTTGCCAATGTGAAGTATCGGAAAAAATCGCTTGAAGCTTTCTGGGACAAAGGACTGTTTTATTATCTCTCATTCTTTGGTAAGCTAATTGTTTTATTTTGGTAAGACGAGCTACCTGTTGAAGGTGGATTCTATGGTTATCATTGATTACTCTCTTAAATAAAGCATTTTCCAAGATGTTAGACAAAAATCAATATTTTACTGAGCTGGAATTTGCAACCTTTAATAAAAAAAGACTTCTGATTCTTAGTTGTACACAATCATCAAACATGATTCTTTGCCTATCCTGTTCCTATTCCTGAGTAATGTGTAAATGTCCATATTGTTAGCAGCTTCCCTGGTAAATGCTTTTGAAAGCTATTCAGTTACTTCTACATGCGGTGCCAGGAAAGAGGGGAAACCTTGCTGTCAGGGACTGAAACATGGGAAACTAAGTGTTTATCCTTATCTCAGAATAATTTCCTTCCACCTGTGAAAGGGGAAGAAGTGTTTTCACTTTGTAACAGAAGCATCTTTTGCTAAAGCCGGATCACATACTTGAATATTTCATGTTCAAATATTCTAATGCTTCTTTGTCAAAACCTTTGGATTCCCATCTAAAACTTTTACAGGGCAACTGTGACACAGCATGTAAATAGGCATGTAAATAGCTATGTTTTGAGGCTGAGGGTCAACTCAATCTGATTTTGATACTAAAATAAATGGAATTCAGGATCTGGACAGGGAAGGCAGGGAAAGAAAGTGAAACACTTGGGTACTTCCTTCTTTCTTTTTTCCCTCCAGTTTTTCTTTTCCTTGCTGTAAGTCCAACTACATTTAAATAAATGTGAATTTAAATAAATGTGAATTTAAATGATCCTTTATTTATATAATCTTTTTTGTTTAGACTCACTGGCAAACAGATGGTTATTGCTAGTCTTAATTATGTACATAATTTAGACCAGAAGGCACATCTGAAATGAAAGGTAATTAAGATGTTCCCATACTGGCTGAACAGAGTCTGAGGTTACAACCTTTACTAATCATTTATCCTTTCAAACAGAACATAAGGATGGAGAATTAACAAGACTAACTTCTTTTTGGTGTAATTTAATAGACATGAAACTACAGTTGAAAGGGCAGACAGTAAATTGATAACATAACCTTTTTTGGCCTCAGTCCTGACAAAAAAAAAGTTATTTCTAACAATAAAAACAAGTTTCACTATAGTATTTATAAGCTATCTATTCACTACACTATTTATATGTGATCCTACGTGTAAGTGGGAGCCTGAATTTGAGGGTGCTTTTTATGAAGATGTTTTCTTGGTCAGTTATTATCTAAGCTGTATTTGAACACTTCCATTTAATTTCTGGGAAGTGGTTTTTACTGTCATGGAAGAGCTGATTATTTGCCAGCTGCAGTTAAACACAACGAGAATTCTGATTCCGTTCTGCCGCTAATCAAAAAAGATGGTATGGGTCAACTTGAGAACAGATTTCTTCAGCCAGTTTGTGCTAGTCTCACTTTGTGTCAAGCTGTCCTTCAAAGTAGCATGGTGTGTTAATGATCATGGGTAAAATTCAGTGGAGTGGCTCGTTGGGGTTCACAATATGAAGAATGTCCTCGTTCTCATTGCTAAGGTAGAGTTCTTAAAGTGAGGGTCAGAAATCCCTGTATTAGGTGTCACACAAGCACTGTGATCCTTTTTCTAGTCACATAACTAACCTGGAAGGGTTTGCTGAACGAACGGATGGAAATGGATTAGAAAGCTTTGGTATAGAAAGAAATTGAGATTGAAAGTATGGTTTCAGAGTTAATTCACCCAATCTCAGTATGGGCTGCTCCTGAGAATAGTGCGTGGTCCCTGTCTCTGGTAGCAGTGGTGTATTTCCTTTCCCTTGTGCTCAATCCAGTGATCATGAGATCATGAAGGGAGTGGGATCAACTTGTTGATGTGGTGGGAAATGAATTATTTGTTTCGGAATATTCACTGTCCATCAGATCAGTGAACTTCATTCTAACAATTCAATGTTTCTTGCTATTTTTGCCAGCAATTTTTAGAAGTACTTTTGTGTTGTGGCAGTTAAGTTGAAGTGTTTCATTAATACCTAGAAGCAGTGTGAGCATGCAAACTATTTGTTTTAGAACCAGTCTTATAAGTTCTTGTACCATTTATCTTGGCAACATCACAGTTTATATCTGATAATCCTGATTAAACCTGAAACTGCCATAGTTTTTCACACAGCTTTCCCAAAATTCACCTTAAAAAGGAACATTCTCACATTCATGTAAAAAGCCACAGTATTATAATAGAGGCTGTTTTGCAGCTGAATGCAGCAGTTAGAGTAAGAAACTTGTTCTGCAGTAAGAAACTTGTTCTGCAGTAATTTGGATAGTCTCTGCTGATGGTTTATGCTGGATTTTAGGAGCACTGCTGTAAGAAATTTTGGAAGACCTAATTTTCTAAGCTAATACTGTTTTTATTTGTATGTAGATGGTTATATACTAAACTTTAAAAATAAATATATCCAATCAAGTATAAAAGAACAATTTTGTTGCAGCACAGTGCCTAATATATTAACTTTCCATCAGTGATACTAAGCATACTTCAGATTTGTAATAAAGCTCATCTTTTTAATTAGGTTGGTGTTTCTTTAATAATTGTGCTTGAAATTGAAGGTATCTTCTGAAATAGCAAGGTATTTTTTATATTTAGAAGGCTTTACTATTAATGTTTAAAGCTTTGTTCAGGTTGTACATGAATTGTCTAGATGAATTGATCTGGAAATGTTTGGTCTTAATGACTTTAACAGTGGCTGCTATTCTGGAAGGCAGAATTGGTGCTGGTGAAGAGGTAGTTGGTTGCAGAAGCAGTCGTGCCAGCAGCCTGCAGAAATTGTAACTGAGATGTCCTCCTCAACAGTGTTCATATAAATATGCCCTAACTCTTCATCACTCTTCTGGCTGGCTGTAGACCTGATAGCTGAATGTGTAAGCTTATCATTATTTTAAGGACGGAGAAGGAGATTTGTGTAAACCTTGCAGTTTTTAAACCCATCATCTCTTGAATCATTAGTCTTCATTATATCAGGATATGCTACAAAGTTAATCCAGTCTGTGCCTTTTTTTTGGATGAGCTGTAAGACAGGGGTTGATTGGTCAAATAAGCCTGTTGCTGAGCCAGCCATCATTTTAAATTTGATTGAGCGGGAGGCTCATTTTTAAAAACTTGTAGATCAAGGAGGATGATGCATCGTGTAATCTGAAAAACACAGTGAGAACCAAAGGTTAGAAGCTGAAACCAGATGCATTTGAGAGAACTGCTATCCCCTCCTTTCTTGGTATCTTCAAGTCAAGAGTAGATGTGGTTTTGGAAGATAAGTGTACCCAAACAACGTATGTGAAATACCAAGTCATGCTGGAATCAAGCACAAGCTCTTGTTTTGAATGCAAGGGCTGGAAATTTATGGCCTCTGATACATTAAAGATCAAACCTGATGAATTTGTGGCCCTTTTAGCTTTAATCATTGTGATTCTTTGAATATTCTCATCAGTTACAGCATGGGTTACATATGAACCATCTTTCTTCTCCTGCCTCTTTTGAAACAAAAATGTTAAATAATTGTGCCTTTTTTAAACCAATATTAACAATAATACCATCTTCCTCTGATGTTGGTAGATGGCATTTCTAGATTTCCTTCGTTTCTGATAACTTAAAAGAATGTTCCTACTCTCCATTGTTCTTGCAGGCGCGGAAATTTCTGTGCTGGTTTTTTTTTATTTTTCCTTATCAGTTTCCATAGCTGATAGATTCAGACTTCAATAAAGTCTTCTAGCTTTTGTTTTTCTTGTTTGTTTAAAATTGGGATTTTATATTTACTTTTTACACTAATTTAGTGAATTAGTAGCAGTTCCAGCTCGATTCTGCTCATAATTTCCTCCTTTTATTTGTGTGTGTGTGTATATACGCATACACATACATGTCCTCTGCAAGATGTGCAATTTTGAACCAACTTGCAAGTTTTTATGTGCTGTTTCTCCCCTACTCTGGGGACATAAAGGCATTTGGTTTATTGTGATGTTTGTATTTAACAGAGGTTTTGGGGACAATGTAATGCTTTCTTCTCACTGATCATTTTTAGACAGTGGGATGCTTTAGTTTCAGAATACGTGCATCTGCTGCTCCTTTTCCCTTTGTAAATGTTGTGTACAATATACAAGATGTAGTTAGCGCTTCCTGCAGTGGTGGTGTGCTTGTGAGCTCATGGATTCAAAGTGGTTTTCTCTGTCAACCACAACACTGATAATTTGAAATACATTTATAAGTAAGGTGACATATGAACTGAGAACTGACTGAACTCGACTGATACGATGTCGTTTGTATCTTTTATGTGCTGTAGATTGCAAAACCTATAAAATACCTGAATGAATCCTTTTTTTAAAAAAGGGAAGAACCTACCTGAATTTTAAAAATTGAATATAAATAAATTTCAAAATCAAATTGTAACTCCTGTATTCACTTCAATCATTAAGTTCCTAATAGGGTCAATTGCATAAACTTCAAGACTATATGTTCTTTAATAGTTCCAGAAAATTTGCAGAGGATAAAAGATGGCGGAATTGTTAGTAGAGAGAGCAAGTTGCTAGTGTATAGTGATCTAGAGCTCTTGGAAAGGTCAGTGCAAGAAAATGGATATTTTGATACATCCATGGATGTAGAAAATGAGCCATAACTGTAAAATGAGGAATTTTATCTGTATGTAAATTCTAATTCATATGCCATAGGTGAAACAAGATTACTTCAGGAGGATCCAACAACCTGTGTTACGTAATGGATCAGACTAAATGATCACAGCGATCCCTTTGGTTTTATAACCTATGTATTTGTGAATAACCACCTGCAAATTACTTGAGAGAAAATTCAGGGTGATCGAGAAGGATGAACATGTTTTAATTTAAATTATATAAACAGTGGTCTAATTGCTGCATTCGGATGAGTATTCTCCCAGCAGTACATTCAAAGATGATTTTTCAGCATGAACAGAAGGAGCCAGACACATTTTGAAACAATTTTGTCTTGCAGGGGAGTTAGTTTATATGGATTTAATCTTTTCGTAATTACTGTTTGCTTGCAGTTTTCTAACAGCTGAATTCTCAGTCTTTAAAAGTTAATTTGTATTTATTTGCCAAAAGAAAATGAATTTAACTTCACCATTATACTTTTCTGGTTTTCTAGATTTTAATAAGTGAAGAAGAGCCTCAAAGTATTGTGTGGAAAGACGAGGATTTCTCCTCCTAACCAGGGCCTGTCATGGTAAGCAAAAGGGGTTGGTAAGGTCTGTTACAGAGCAGAATAGGCTAAAATCTGAAAATCGTTAGAGAATTAATGTTTACGTGTGGGGTTGTTGAATTTTAAGTGTAGTGCTAGACTAGGCTAGGCTGATGCTTTTTCCCCCTCATACTGTGACAAGCCTTTTTTTGTTTTTATGACGTTATTAATCAGGCTGCAGGAAGGAAACCTGTTTCTAATATTATATTTAGTTGTTTGAGTCCTTGTCTTCGAAAGTTGAGTAATTTTAGTAAGTTGCTGATACCTGAATTCTCTAAACACTTCATCCTGTTTGAGCTTTTCATTGGTCATTGATAGCTTGCTATGTGGTAAAGAAGGTAGCAAGTGACAGTGCTGAAGTTAACTGTTATGCTTTGTTTCTCAGGATGAAGAGACTCAGCACAGCCTTGAATGCATCCAGGCTAATCAGATTTTTCCCAGGAAGCAGCTGATCCGAGAGGATGAGAACCTTCAGGTAATCACGACACTGCTCCTTGCCAGTTAAGATCACACTATCTCTAGTTGACCTATGTATTATGTGGCCTCTCGTAGAATTTTCATTCGCAGTTGAGCACAGTGATAGGAGAAACACATTTTCTTTTTAAATACTCAGGTACTGTTGGTAGGACAGAGAACTTGTGCATTATATTACAAGAGATTCCTTAGTGTGTCTGAAAAATATAGCCATTACTTGTGTAGTAACTTCAAGTGCTAGGTTTTATTCCATAGTTTAGAACTCTTTGGTTTTTAAAAAAATAACACTAAGCCAGTTAAATACTACCATTACTTCTTGTTACTGAGAAGCCAAGTATCTTATGCTGCACAAAGTGGGTATTTTTTGGTTTCTTAATTTTCCAAAGTTCCTTTTGAAATCAATTTAGTTCAAATGATTTATCCATGTAGACACTCTTATATCAACGGAAGAGGTAATTTGTTTCATTTTAATAGAAAATATTTTTAATTGATTTAAGCTAAGTTGGTGTAAAACCAGCTTATTTTCAAGTTGAGCATTTACACTTTTAGCCCAGCTCAGCTAAACTGGGCTTAAGTCACACTTTTAATTAAACAGTTGCAATTTTTATGTGTAATACGACTGCAGGCTTTCTAACTTCATAAAACAGCAGCATGTTGTGCATTTTCGTATTTGCAGTAGGAAATACAAAGCAACTGGCTTCAGCTGTGTGGCATCTAGGTATCCAGTCTATGCTGGTTACCTGAGCTTGCTTAGTGAATACTGGGGACCAATAGCATAGATCATTCATCTTATATGTTTTGCCTACTTCAGGATGAATTTAATAACATTATGGAAATGCCACTCTCCATTAAGTAAGGAGTGAGAGCATAAATCAAGGGGTTGGTCAGACTGCTTGCCAGGATATTTTGCTCAGATTTTTCATAAAAAATCATTGTTTTCCCTACCAAGCACTTGTTACTCATGAAAATTAAGAGAAAATGAGGAATCCTTTTAAAAAAGACTACAATTAACCTCTGTACCAACCTTACCCAAGACTTTCCTTCTTAGCAGTAATAGGTAGGCTGAATTCTTTGCAGTGTTCCATTTTGATTTTATGATGATGTGTGCTTGAGCGTATGCTTACAGGAGGTACATATTTTTGGTAAACGGTTTCTGAAATATTTTTCTTCCCATTCTGAAGGTCCCATTCATTGAACTTCATGGTGAGAGTACAGAGTATGTAGGACGAGCAGAGGATGCCATCATTGCACTTTCTAATTACAGGCTTCACATCAAATTCAAGGAGTCTGTTGTGAATGTAAGTGTTATATGCTACTATGGTAATACAGGTATTCAGAACTCAATCCAAATAAGAGAATTTAGGATAAAAGTACAGTGATCCTGCCTTTTAAGGTTAGTGGTAATGAAAAATGTCTTTATGATGTTCAAATTACATTTTTTCAGGGAGAACAGATATGTATTTAGGCATCAAAAGATGGCTCGGCAGCTCTGAAAATCAGGCTTCACAAGGAAACTTCACATCGCTCAACTTCACGTTGTCTTTACAGCTGGCTGCGTCAGCCATTTGTTCTCCCTAAGCTCTGTATATACTCAGTAGAGAAATAAAAGGTCTTCCAAAGGGCTGTTTGGAGCACCTAAGCTAGATGCATGCCTTGCTTGGAGCTTCAAAAGGTTGGAAGTAGGTCCAGGTACTGAAGTTACATGCCTGAAGTTGGATAGTGTGAGTACAGTTGTTGACGTAAGAGATCTGTGAATTGGACCTCATCTTCAGATGCCTACGCATTTCTTTAAAGAGCTTTACTTTAAGCATCCACTCTTAAAAATTGTTACATATCCAGCTACTCGTGATCATAGGCATAAATTAAATGGGCATTGTAGAGTCCTTTGCAGTAGTATAATGCTGATATATACTAATCTTACTAGTTGTAATACCATTTGTGAACTATACAGAATTTGATAGGACATTATACATGGCACAGAAATATTTTTGTGGCTATTTGTAATAAAACCAGTAAAATAAAATCCAAAGAATCAAAGCATTTTTTTTTCCTAATGATGGGTTTTTTACTAATCTCCTTATTTCAAGACAACTCCTGACCCTGGCTTGTTGTTCACAGTTGCCAAGTGTCGGTCACAAATCCTGAACTATACAATGGTGAGTTAAGTGTAAAACACCAAAACTACTTGTTATTCCAAAGCTGAAAAAAGCAAGGGAAACAAAATTCAAGAATTGGCAGGTGTCCAACGCATACATGACTGAGACATATGTGACACAGTGGTCTTGGAACATCTGCGAGATCTCCTGTGCACCTAACCGATGTAATTTTTGATGCCATGTCAATCTTAAATTGTTTTTTAATTGTTTTGTGCCAAAACCGAATTACTAACTCTGTAAAAATGTTTACTAACTGAAACTCGATTCTTACTGGTTTATGTTGTCTCTAATCATATAGCTATGTTATCTACAGACTTTGAAATGTGCCGGAACATCTGCGAGATCTCTTGTGCACCTAACCGATTTAATTTTTGATGCCATGTCAATCTTAAATTGTTTTTTAATTGTTTTGTGCCAAAACCGAATTACTAACTCTGTAAAAATGTTTACTAACTGAAACTCGATTCTTACTGGTTTATGTTGTCTCTAATCATATAGCTATGTTATCTACAGACTTTGAAATGTGCCTGTGTCATAGTTATCATTAATAGCTTTCTTTAAGTGTTATTTTAGTTCATGAATTCTCAATGTAGTAGGCTGAATAGGCATGTCTGCTAGGCTGGTCAAGATAATGTACAGCATGGAAGTGCTGAAATTCATGATGATGTGGGATTTTTCAGCAAATAAAGGTATTATTTCTGACCATGGCAATTACTCAAAATGATGGCAAAAAATTTACGATCACAAAAATTTAACTGGAAATTTACAGGCTATTATCTTCCACTGCTGACCATACAAAGGAGAGGATACAAGTATGTGCATATGCAGGGGTAGCATAACTTTACTTTTCACTTCTCTTATTCTGTAGTCAATCCCGAAGTATAACTTGAGACTTAAAAGTTCAGCTGCAAGTGCCACCATGCATCACAATGGTAGCCAAGGGTCACCTAGGTGCTGGGATGCCTCAGGTACCGCCCAGCCAGCTGCATCTCTACATGCTGCTAGCAGCAGAGAGAAGATGCGTTAGGAGGCATGTGTTTTATAGGATTCCTTTGCTGCTCTGTAATACAAACATGGAGTCTAGGGCTGAATTCTGCCAAGGAGCCTGCTACAATAAATCTCTATTGTATTACTTACTGTTAGATTTTTTTTTAAATTCAGAGTCTGAATGTTGTATGAAATTGGCAACTAGAATTGACAAAGCAAAGAACCGAATATTTAAAAACAAGGAGCTGAGACGTGAAAAACAAGTGTAGCCCTAGAAATCAGGAGTTTGTCCTGAGGAATGCCAGGAAATGATAGAGTTACTTTATTAGAGAAGCCACTAATGCATGTACTGCACTTATTGTCATATCTGTCCTTAGGATGATTGGGGGTATTAATTTTTAAGAATTTTCAATTTAATATTTTTGAGCAGTAACAAGAATTGATGTTTTCTTAAATAATACTCTTTCTTTGTGTTCAGGAAAGAGTCCATAACAGTTTGTCAATATTACCATGTTAATTTTGCTTCCCTGACTTTCATATCCGGTATTCTGCCCTCTCACTCTGTCTGATACCTCCAAGATTGTTAGTCCTGCTTCATATGTCATCATCAGAAAGATTCAATTAGTGTATGAGGTGGAGCAGAATATAGATTATTCTTCTGTAACCATCTGACCAGCACTAATAACATAGTATGAACTCTACTGGAATCTGAGGCAGACAGGATTTGGGAAATCTTTAAGGATAAAACATACTTGCAATAATTAGGAACCATATTTAAATTGTTAAATTTTGGAGTAATAATCACTTTGGTTATTGTTGATCAAAATTATTGATCAGATAGTGATTTTCTAAATTAAATCTTCACTGAGTAGTTTTTGATTGAGTTCACCTTGATTCTTTCCTACTGTTTTTATATTGCTAGAGCTGTTCAGAAAACACCTGTAAGAAGACCTTTTTAAAAATGTATAAATGTTTACTAATGTTAGGAGTTGGGGTTTTAAATTATTTTGAATGATTTTCATAATTTTCATGAGAATCGCTATCCTAAGTCCAGCCACACTAACGACCTTGTCACCTCAGTGTAGAGAAGTACTTCAGTGTAAGAAAGAGGGTTCTTAACAAATATCTGTATTATAGTACTTGTAAAACGAATTGATTCCCCATGTCTGAATGTGCGGCTGTTCTATGCAGGCACCTCTTCTTGAAGTAGGTGGGATAGTCTCATGGTAGAAATGGTCCTCCAGAGAAAGCAGTATGCGTGTCAACTGCTTGCCCCTTAGTAAAGGCAACTGCATGAAGGAAATGGAATCCAGTTAAAAATGGATTCCTGGTCTTTAGGTTTTTTTTACCTCACTGTTCTCTTTCTTTTTACAATTCAATAGACCGGCTGTCAAAATGCTGCTTGTGAAACCTCAGTAAGTAGCACAATGCTGCTAGATCACTTGCTGCACCTGTGCTTGAAAATAAATACATTTGAAAGTTGATAATGCTCACACTGCAACACTGCAGAAAATGGCTGTATGTGTAAAGCTTTTCCATGGATAATTTCCTAGATCATAGTAGTAATAGGAACATGGTGTTTTAAATGCAAAAACAAAAGATCCAGTAGACCATGCATAAATTGGAGGGATTATGACATTCAAAAGTGTTGACTTAAATTTATCCATGGGATAAAAATGCAGACTCAACAGTGATCTCTCAGTGCACATGGGAAGTTTGGTTCCCAGGCTGATCTCTATTGATTGGCTTTCCTTAAGAAAATTTCAAACTTTGAAGCTGGTGAGTGTTTCTGTCTAATCATTTTTCTCCCTATAAGCAATTGCATCTATGGGAGAATTAAAATTTTAGTGTAGTTTATGAAACCATGGACTTGTATGTAGCTGCTTTCAAATAGTAGATTTTGGACACAGTAAAAAAAAAAGTCATGCTGGCAAGGTGAGGGAGACTTTCAGTCTTGGTGATTAAGTGAGTTTTAGTATGAGCTTTCCATTGCTTGGCCTTTAATGGAAAAATGGTTGGTTTGGTATCTTCCTTGCATATGTAGCACAGTTGTGGTTCATCTGTACTGAATGGTAGCTTAGTCCTTGTTTCATCCTTGGGTCCTGATGCTCAAATTGTTCACATTGCATGCATGTTGATTGTGAAAGCAGAGGGGGACTAAATGATTGCCTTCAAGACAAAACCTAAGTGTAATTAGTTGTAATTAAAAGCAAAATTTGCTTCAGGTACTCCTTGTAGGTTGTATGAACAAGATTGCACCTGGGGGGATTTGACTCCCTCCACCTAGGAGAGTCCTGGAACACCTTCTGAGCTGACCTTGCATCCTCAGTTCCTCCATAGGTCATATTGTACCATGCTTCAGGACGCACAGCACATAGCCTTGGCCTCGTGCTGTTTAAAGTAACCAGTCTGTAACAACCCGACATTATTTCAGGCTCCAAACTGGGAAAACAAGATGACGGTACTAATTACAGCGCGTGGCCCCTGGCTGCCACATGGTGTCCTAGAGACACTCAGGCCAAATGGTATACAGGGCAAAGTATATAGCATAGTCACTCGAGAAGGGGCTGGCTTATAGCAGCCTGGCCATGGTCCACTGCATACCACTTGGCGTTGTGGTCAAGGATTGAGCCATGGGGTGGGTTGCTTCAGCAGTGTAAACATAACTTGTGCTTTTTCTAACTACAGAGGTATATTTCTCTAAATATATCTTGTACTCCTGTTAGGTAACAGACAGTTCCAGTAATTAAAATAATAAAAAAAATTTTTCAAAAAGAAAGTTTGAGTTGTAGAATGTTGCTATTGTTTAAAATGAGTTAAATTTTAAAGAAGAGACAGTCAAGAGACAGATACTGCAAGAGCACAATGCTCTAGTACTCTCTCTAATGCGATATGATTGGCCTTGGATAACAATGCATGTTTATTCTTATAAAAGCAAAAATGATTGCTTCTCCACTGCTTTATTTTGATAGCCATTATTATATGGTGAAGTGCCTGCAAATAGAATTGATGGCTCTTTCAAGAGCAAGCTAACTGCACTGGGTGTCTGACTTGCTGCATGCATCAGCTTGAAAAACAACAATGAAAATGGAAGATTATCAGTGAGAGAGAACGGGGAATGAAGGCAGATAATTTTACAGAGTTTTACTGGGAGAAGAATAATGGACAGGAAGGAGATTGAAAATGCAAGATGATCAGAGGACAGATTTTTATGACTGGAAAAGAAAATTAAAAAGATTGATACGAAGGTTGCCCTGAGGAAAAGCCGGCAGATTCTAGGGAAATAGACGGTGAGCTGCATGTAGACTGTCAAGAGAAAAAAGAATGGCTGTTGAGCAGAGGGCAAATTGAAAGGGCACAGAACAAAGAGTGACTGTGAAAGAAGGAAATTAAAAATAATGCAGGAGTAGAAGAATACTAAGCATGTCATTAGAGTGCAGACAGGAGGAAGAGGAGCCAGAACCAGACTGCTCAGAGGAGGGAACAAGGTGAAGAACTGCTGAACTGAAGATGGACATAGGAAAAAATGCAATAAAAGAGGGCTTGGGGGGTGGGTGGGAAATTAACAAAGCAAACATCATTTGACTAAACAAGCAAGTCTTCTAGAGTCTTAACTCAGTTGGGGAAAGGTACCTTACTTTCCGTGTTGGTGCCGTGTAGGTCAATGGTAGATTTAAATAATTTGTTGGGTGTATGTGAGGCTGTCCAGTCAGGAAGAAAGAATGGAAGATTCTCCAGTCTGAAGTCCGTTCCAGTCCCTTAATTTATTAGGCAAAACTATCACAATTTATCTACCTTGCAGACTAGAATCAAATAGGAGAAGGCATGAAAGAAATTAGCAGTTAAAGTAAAAAAGATTACCTATAGCAACAGTACATCTGATCTTGTCTGTAATACATTTAAACACTCTGTTACATTGGTATCTAAGTCTATCAGCATCTTCACTGTGCTTATTCTCTGCAGGTGACTGCAGTCACTTTGAGCTTAAGCATGGCAAAGAGGGGGCTTATCTCACAGGAGGGAATCCTCATTTCATGTGCCCCTTCATGTTGCTAGTTACATAATTTATATTAGACTATGACAGATCTTAAAACAGTAATAATACTGAAAACATGGACCAAAATTCAAGTTCCAGCTTTATTTGAATACCCAAACTACTGGGCTGTCGAGTCAGACACCATCTTGTCTAGTCTCCTTGTGCATGAATGTTCTGTTCTTTAATGGCCCAGTTACGACAAGAGGAGCAAAGAATAACTTACCTGTACCAGCCTTGCTGGTCATGGGAGATGAGGGTTAGTACTTTCTCCAGCTAAGGAGAGTCCAGCACGGCTTCCTGGTTGTGGTCTGACAAGGGCAAGGATAAAGGTTGAGTACTAAGACAATACCTGCCTGTTGTATTTTGGGGATTGTGAGCTCTAGGCAATTATTTGAGCTTTTGTATTCAGAAGAGGACTCTGGACTTGGACTTTTGAGTTGGCAGGGAAACATGAGGTGCAGCTGTGAGCTGCGTGCCTGCCTCCCCAAGAGGCTTGAGAGTTTTGATCGCTCTCCTGGGCACAGCATTTACCATTAGCTTTCTCTAGGCATCTTCATGCTCAAAGTAAGTTTTCTTGTGGTTTGTGTTTCTGAGACACCTCTTTCATAGTTCCATTTCCTTTTTTTCATTCCACTGAAATAAGGCACTTTTTAAGCTTTGTGGTGCCTGAGTAGAAGCTGTCTTGATCACCTCAGATCCTTGATTGGAGGTGACCTTCAAGGACTTGTGCAGAGTCATACAGAAAGGCACTGGCGGAGCAGGGGGTTACAGCCACATCTTATAAGCCCCAAGCCAGAACGTAAACTGCTGGATCGTACTCCTCTGATGGCAAAGAAGATAACAGAGTATTTCAGTGTTTCTCTGATAGCCTTTGTATTTGTATTGATGGCAGAGGTTTTGTTGCCTTGTGTAATGTTCAATATAATCTAATAAACAGTTCAAACAGTTTTACAATTCATGTTTATTATAGATATTAGCTAAATTCTCTGTGTTTGGTATTTAGACAGTTATGGATGAGATAGTTGAATACTAACTTCTATTCATTTAAGACAGCAATGTACATTTGCCTGTCTCAGGTAAAGGTCCAAAAATATTAATGAAAACTAATATTTTCATCTTGTGGTTTCTTCTTATCTTTAAAGGTACTTGCCTGTGCTTACATGTTTTGCCTGATCAAGCTTCTGCTAGTGCAGAAACATAAGTGCATATAACTACATCTTTAAAAATTGAATGATTCAGCATTATTACTCTAAATATGGCTCCTTTGATCACGAGTGTTGATCTAAACAGGACAAATGGTTTTTCCCTGAAGAGGAAATATGGGATACTTCCGTATAACAAGCATCTAGACTGCAGCAGTCTGTTAAGGGGGATCTTGCTTAGCAGCTCATTTTTGATGCCAATGGCTAAAATTATATTCCGAAGATCCCTAAATTTGGACCTGTAAGGGAGAAAGATGCTTCCATGAGAGAGGAGCTTGTGGATTTCCGCTGCTTTTCCTGCCTTCACATTTTTCACCAGTGCTGCAGTCTTCTCAGCTGTGATCCCTTAAGGTTTTTGGACTATACAGCAGTGGAGCTGAAACTACTGATACATGGTACCATATTTCAGAGCTGTTGAAGTAGTTATACTTAGTTTTGTTTGGTTTTCTCTCTCTCTTTTCAGATTCCATGTAGTTCTATAATAAATCCTTGTGAGATATGCAAGGAAATTACAGTGTTAGTGCTGTTTGAAGTAAAATTATATAATCTTTTTAATTGCAGGTTCCATTGCAGCTTATAGAAAGTGTTGAGTGCCGTGATATATTTCAACTTCATTTGACTTGCAAAGACTGCAAGGTTATAAGGTATGAATAGGCTGAATGTTGAATGGGGGGTAACTTTGCTTTCCACATAACTGTGGATAGCTGTGACGTTTTAAGGAAATGTGTTTTCTTACTTAGTAGACTGCTTTCCCTCGAAAGATTTTCTTTTGTCTGATTTTGCATGTGATAGATAGCTGGGCATTTTTGTAAAGAGGATGGGAGCAACGTGGTCTGCATTTTTGCTTGCTGTGATACAGTATAGCAACAAATCTTGGTCTGAGCCAAAGTGGCTGATCTTGATTTTATTCTGAAATTAATTTTAGTCTCAAGCATTTTCCCTGCCTTACAATCGGTTATAATGTATTGCTTCAATTAGTTATAAGATGCAGAACTAGATAAACCACCGAAACACACACTTCTTAGAAAAATGTTTAATCAAGATTTGGCGTTTGGAGGGTTAAGGTATGGGCTTGTGCAGTCTACGTGAAACCTTCAGTCTGGATAGCATCAGCCACCCTCCATTTTTAACAGCTGTGAGGGCACAGTTGCTATCCTTAAGACATAGTAAGCCCATTGGAAAAGAAAGTGAGGGAATAAAGTAAAGCCAGGTCTGCAACCCACTTTGCAACCCAATGAAGCCAGGTCTGCAACCCAATGAAGTAGATAGCATCAGGTAGCAGGGAGTATTTATTTACGTCTGTCCTTCAGCAGACTTCAGAGTCTGCCCCAGGAGTCTCTGAGCTACTGAGCCTGAGCTACAGCTATTTTCTACTTTTCTGCTGCAGAAATTAATTTTGATCTATAAACTTTAATTAACAAGAAAGGAACATTTCTTTTTGATTAAATGTTTGCTGGCAGTACCTTTTGTATAATGAAATGAGCCCCAGTCATATCTGAGCACTCAGAATGTTTAACAGGCCAGCTGTTTCCTGAAATGCTGTATTTTGATGAGGACTGATTTTACTTCAGAAGTAATATTTAGTTTAATTTGAATTAAATATTTAACTTCCTCTTAACTTGTAGCTCTTGACATTTAAAAAGTCACCCTTCCTCTCTACATTAATTTGTTGTTTCTCTTCAGTTGTAGAATGAATACAAATTATTTGTATTTATGGCCTTCCTTATGAATTTTCCTTCAAAATCGCATCTCTGAGAATCAGTGCTTGGTGACACTGGCCGTTGGAAGATCATGAAGTATGGGGCTCAGATACCAGATTTAGAACATGTTCGTGTTCTTTTTCATGAACAAAGTAGTTTGTGTTTTGAATAATAGAGCTCAAGCAAAGATAGTACTTGTTATTTGCAACACTAACTTTAAAAGAATTTAGAAAGAAAATGGGGTCTTTAGGATGAGATGTATCTGGCCTGATAGAGGATTATCCAGTCTAAGGTAGTAGTCTCGGCTTGCTTTATAGTCAGTGATGGGAAATAAAAACCTCCAGGCTGCAGTTCCTCACAGCTATTTAGACACATTTCATGAGTTGGATGTGTCTTTTTCCTTCCACTGACTGACTTTCAGATATTTGCAGGTAGGTGTAATAAATCCTGCCCTTAGAGAATACAGATGCTGTCATTAACTGTGAATGCAGTAGAACACAGACTGAGCTGAATGTAAATACTTGGTGAATATTTTATAACTATAAAATCTTGAAGAAATCTGTCGGAGCAAAATAAATCACTGATCTTATTTCCACCCTTTTATTCCAAAGGGTCCAGGAATCCTCTTTGAAAAGACAAGCTAATGTAATTTTAATACACTGCTTTGAAGATTAGTTTCTCCTATGCAGGGAATATTCTTGCTAGTTGTTGTGGTTAGTCTGTTATGTTAGGGAAGGCTCGGTTTCAAAAACATTGTTTGTGCTTCCCGCCAAGGCCAGAAAGAGAATCTTAGCATATGAGGTAGGGGAATAATGTAAGATTTCAGATACTGGAGTTTGTCCTCATTATTCTCAAATTAAGTATATTAATCAAATGGATATTTCTCCTATGAGGAAAAATGTGTTCTTGTTTATGGGAATACGATGCATAGATTATAATGTATGTGATGGTTTTGTGAGTTTCTGTCTGAGACCACGAGTCAGCAAGTCGCTGTAATGCATTCCTGTCTTTGTGTGAAAGTTGCAGACTGAACTCAGGGATATTGTCCTTGGTTTTATAGTAAACATATGCATAAACATCTCCTTCATTCATGACTAGCAGGGCATACTGCTGGTTTATTCACAATCACAGAAGATTGCTTTCCTGCTTACAGTTTATTTTGACTTCCTAAGTGTGTATTTCTTTACTAATATCCAAAGGTTTCATTTTTACTATCCATTAGAATGTATACAAAAGCGGAACGAAGTTATCAATAAGATGTTTGTTCTCACTTTTTGCTTTCACAGATGTTTTCGTAGTCAGCCTGTCAGATCTTACAGTCTGGCATCTTTTACTGAAAATTAATAGAGAAATGTTTGTTTCTGGGACAGGTGTCAGTTTTCTACTTTTGAACAGTGTCAAGATTGGCTTAAGCGACTGAACAATGCCATCCGCCCTCCTTCGAAGATAGAAGACCTTTTCTCATTTGCCTATCACGCTTGGTGTATGGAGGTATACGCTAGTGAAAAGGAACAGCACGGGGATTTGTGTCGGCCAGGTATGGGGAAACGCTTTGGGGATCATCACAAATGCGTTGACTAGTAACTGCCTGTTTGCTGAAATCCAGAACTTTCAAAAAAAGTTATAAACAAATTCAGTCTGTGCTGTTGTAAACTGAACCTGTATGGAATTTTTTTTGTACGTGAGTTCTTGCACTTTTTCACTAGCTGGTGAATATACTCTATGTGGTAATTACATAGGTATAGTATACCTTCACTTACAGTGAGGTGTCCTTTAATGTCTTGCATGTCTGCTGCACAGTCTGAGTTTTGTTCTGTCTGAATAAAGGAGAGATTAGCTCCCACCACAGCTACTTTGGGATCAATACACAAAGCAGTACCTGAATGTCCTGAGGAGATTATTGTGATGGATTTGATTTAGTCAGTCATGTATAATACTAATAACGTTTTGTTCACCATAGCAGCAACTTTCAATCTAAAACATGTTGTATTGATTGTGCCCACATTTTTTGTAATTGCCTAGAACTGGTCTTCAACATGGATGTTGAGGAGCAGGAGGTGTGGAGGAGAAGGAAGTCCCTGAGCTGCTCCTGAGGTTCATTCACAGCTGCAAGACAGCGACCTATTTTAGTGAAATATCATCCTTGCTGGAAAATTTTAGAAGCCCACAAGTAAATAAAAGCTAAAAATTGGGATGCTGGTGGTTACAGCATTTGTCTGAATGTAAGGAAATCTGAGTTCCAGGCCCTCTCCATTCTGAGGCTCTCTTTGCTCACAATTCATGTATCTGAGAAAAGTGTCCCAATTATTAGGTTGAGGAATGTTAGTGTGATTCTATACTTATTACTGAAGCTGGTCTGGAGCTGAGCAAAGACTATAATCTCTTTGGCGCCCAAGGAAGAGCAGTGAACAGGTAGCACACAAGTGGGAGGAGCTGCTCCTTGGTTCTGGTTCCTGTTCTTACACTTTATGTCAGCAGTTACTGAAAAAAGGCAAAAAAATCCTCAGAGCAGAATTTTAAACTCAGGTCTTTTCCCTCCTAACTAAATTCAGGAACTGGAAGATAGCAGACATGTAGATGGCTTGCTAAGTCTCCTTGTAGTCCTTTTCTTTTCCTCACTGAAACAGACAGGCTTTAACCTAATGCTGGGTTAGGGTAAGAAGCAGCATTTACCTTTTTATTAACTTTTAGCAATCAAATCTTTTTCTTGTAGGTGTGTCTATCAAATAATTTTCTTTAATGTAGTAGCTTTTTCTTCCCTGTGGCTTGCTTATTTCTGGTGGTAGATGTTCTCCTTCTAAGAGTTGAATTACAGTTGAAATAAATTATGGGAATGTAATTGAAGAAGTTAATCCCAAGATATTGTAATTTATTTTTTTACATACAAGGAGCCCAATATTTGGTAGATATGAACAAAAATACTAAATTGCTACAAAATCTATCTTAAGTATCAACTTTTTGGGAAAAAATGTAAGTTGTTATCAATGTGTGTAATGGGAAGCTCACAAGATCAGCTTTTATAGTCAGAAGGAACAAGTTCACAAAATGTATAGCTTGCTTTTTCTGTGATTTTGAGAGTTGATTGGGATGCTTTGAAAATATTATCCATCTTAGCTCAAAATGCCTCTTAAAATACCAGCATTTCAGGAGGAACGGACAAAATGTTAAGGATAGGGTTTCATTCTCAGAGGAAAACCTATGATTCCACGACACGCATGGTAGCTGAAAAATTAAGAGGGAGAAATCAAACAGAATATTTCATTTTCATGTAGTTCTATGTGTTTCTCTTAAAACCCACTAGCAGTATGCAACATCGATGATTGAGGATATTTCCAGTATTCTCATTTGCTGTCCAGAAAAAGCCTTAAGGATGTATCAGAAGTTTTAATGACCATTTCTCAAAGCAGCTGATAATGAAGCCCTTCCTCAGTGCTGCAAGCGCATGCTGCTGTTCCAATAAAAGCTTTTGCTTTTTTTTTAAAAAAAAAAAAAAAAGGCACTGCTAAGGAAGAACGTGACAGAGGTTGTTGTCTGGCTGGAATGTATTGTCCCAGTTTCACCTCTGCACTTGACAAAGGATCAAAGGGCTCCTCGCAGAGCTGCCATCTCTATGGAGTCATCCAGCTTTTGTAAAACAGGGACTCAGGCAGCTGATCTGTTTGAGTAGGTGGCTAGAAGATAATAAATTCAAGCTCATGCAGAGTTCACGTGAGAAGTGGGAAATTGCTGGCAAGCTTCAGTCTAATTGATCAGGCAATAGGGAAGGTAGAGCAGAACTACAGTGCCTGTGTGGTACTGAGACTAGCCTTCTGCAGAAACTGCACGACACAGGAGGCAGAACTATTTCTTTTTTACGGCACTGTTGTACCAGTGACATGATGTAAAGGGAATAAGTGATGAAGGTCAGTCAGGCCCATAGATGTTACTGCCATCTGCCTTGAAGAGTGAATATTCTCCATTTGCACACAGTGTCATTCTCACATTTTACCTTTCAAAAAGCGTAAGAAAAATAATCTCATTATGCAGATCTCTTTCACATTGTCCATATTGTAAAGCATGTTCAGATTTGCAAAGTACTATTTTCAGTGTATGATCTGACCTGTAGGAATGAATAACATTATAGCTTTTCTTTCACAGCTAATTAAGTCCTGTAGTTAGGCTGCTATCTTTAGTCTTAATTTACCCATTTCTCTATATTTATCTCTAATCTCTCTCTGTAACGTCGCATAAAAAATTGTTTCAGACATGTACATTTACATCTTTGAGATAAATATGTATCTACATATATCTCAGGTATTGAAAGACTTTATGCGTTTTCTGAAATATATAATGGAAAGATGTAATACTTAAAGCATTAATTTTTCAACAGATTTTTTTTTTCCCCCTGTTGGGTGATGTTCTGCCTCATGATTAAATGATAAGTAATTTAAAGAGACAAGCAATGGACAGACTTTCAGAATCATTTTATCTAGTGTTGCTCACATGCTCATTAAATTTATCACATTTCTTAGCTTTGTGAACCTGGAATTTTGTACATTATTCTCTTCTACATGTTGATTGAGTACCTTATAATTCTCTAGACTTTGTCTATCAGAATAATTATTCTTTATTGCCATTGTATATTTTCCAATGGTATTTTGATACTTTAAAAAAAGTGTCTAGAAAATAAATGGAGCTCATTCCAGTTCCTTTAACATATTAATCCAGGAATTTGTGAGGATCTTGTGCCTGATATTTGTGTAAAACAATCTATGCATTTTATCTTCGTATCTCCACATGACTCATGGAGGAATAATGTCCAATTTACAGATGGAAAACTGAGGTGCAGGTTAAATTACAGGGCTTGCCTACAGTCATACAGGAAACCTGTGGCTGAAATTGCATACTAAATAGAGATTGCCCAAGTTCCAGACCACATTCCATATATTACCCCTTCATGTATCAGTCAGACCAGAGTTTCACGTTCTTCCCATTGATACAGAATTCTTCTGAACTTCAGAAAAGAAAAACTACTAGTGTTTTCCCACTAAGACTTCTGATGGATCTAAATTGTTTTTGCTGATGTGCTTGGTTCCGGGCTGCAGCATTATTGTTTCTTTTGTGAATTCACAGCAGCTGGTCATTTCAGAGAAAAAGTCCTTGATGGACTTTGACATTTCTGGAGAGTTGACCAGGGAGAGCCATCAGTACAAGCTGTGGTTCCCCTGATAGGGATTTTCAAAATAGGGTTGTGAAATGTAGATGGTGTTTTTGGACTGTTCCTTTCTCTTCAGTTTTTAGTAAGTATGAGTGCAGTGGTGATTTTCTCTCACTGTTTTGAAAGGTAGGAATGTTACTTCTTATTTCGCATTTATTTTCTCTCTCTGCTTTTGATACCCAGGCGAACATGTAACTTCAAGGTTTAAAAATGAAGTGGAGCGGATGGGTTTTGATATGAACAATGCCTGGAGGATTTCCAACATCAATGAGAAGTACAAGTAAGTTATGTGGGCTGCTGATTCAGAGCCAAATGGCATCTCAAAACACCAATTTTGTTATAGCAGATAACTTGGAACTTTTTCCAAGTTTTACAGTTCCTAACAAGGGACAATTAGAATTACGATTTTTTGTTGTTTTATAGAAAAAATGTGCTTTTAAAGTATTATTTAGTATTTTATTAGCTGCTACAATTTTTGTAGGCTTAGAAATACCAGATTTTTATGTGCTTGCTGGAGGACTTCTTGGAGAATAAGCATTCTAATGGAAGAAAGGGAAGCCTTAAGTGAGCAAAGAGTGGAGTTTGATTGAACTCTTATAAAAAACATTTTTTTATTGTGTCTTATTCTCTAACTTGTGACAAAGACTTGTATTAAAAAAAAAAAGTTGGTTTGGAAGAGTTAAGCTTGTAGATCCTGAAAATAAGAGAAAACACCTCCTGTGGTCCTGAAAGCATAGACAAATGTCGTCTTCTCTAGCTGCTGGAGCAGAGAAAGGTGTTCCTCCATTCACGGCTGGTAGGACAGAGTGTACTGGCTGATCCCTAATCCAATTCAGAGCAAAACCAGCAGTAACACTTTGTGATGAAATATGTTTCATTGCTCTGTCTTTGCAGGATAATGACTTGCAGCTGGTAGTTGGTGTCACTGCAAGAAGAGTATCTGTCTTGGTTTCTAAAAAATCTAGGGAAGAAAAAATAGCTATCCCTTACATATTTAATACTAAAGAAAAAGGAAAAAAACTTTATATGTCATATGGAAGCAGAATGACACAAACTACTGCTTTTCTTCTTGAGGCCAGCACTTGAAAAAAGAGCATTTTTTCAGGGTGATTGGTATGTTTTTCTGAATAGAATCTTAGACATGTTCATGTCTGTCCTTCTTGTGCAGTAAATGCATCTCTTTAAGGGGATGGACTGGGGATGAACTAGTTTATGATTCAGCAATATACTGCAGTCATTGCTGACTGCTTGCACTGTTCTCATTGGCAGTCATGGCTTTATTAGTTAAATCGTGGAGTAGAAGGTGCATTTAGTTACAAGAAAGTTCCAGTTAGCCAGTGCACTCGGATTCCTGCGTTCAGTGAGGGTTGATTAGCCAATGTACTTTTTCCATGCTTACATGTGTTTTTTGTCTTGAATCCACTAGCCCAGGGTGGCTCTGCTTCTGTGTTTGGTGACCCAGAAATCGAGTGGCTAATTCTTTAGCACGGAGAGACATGGAATTTCTTTTCTGTGGTCCAGTTTATTTCAGCAGCTGGAGTTAAAAAATCGCTTACATGCGAATTTCCTGAGAAAACACCAGCTTGAATCTTCTAATTCTGAAATGCATTTATGCACCTCAGTGTTCACAGTGCTTTTTGTATATGCGAAGGAGGAGTTTACTGACATACAATGAAATGGGAATTAACAAAATGGCAGTTTGCTGAGATGAACAGCTGTCAGGTTGCTTATACTGCTTATTTTGTGTGTGTTGTCTGGGAAGCGTGTAACTGCTCTGTATTGCTTACATTCAACCCTTTGCACCACTTTTCTCACAGGCTCTGTGGTAGTTACCCCCAGGAAATCATAGTTCCTGCCTGGATCACGGATAAAGAGCTAGAGAGTGTGGCAAGCTTTCGGTCCTGGAAGCGTATCCCTGCTGTTGTGTACAGGTGAGGCTCTTGCAGGTGGAACAGCTTTCACCAGCCTGTAAATGGGGTGCTCCAGCAAGTGAAAGCTGCAATAAGTTGTAACTGGTAATCTTGGCTTACAATGAAAGGTGTTCAGGCTCCTCTGGGCCCCAGATGTCCCCTGACAGACTTTAGCAAAAGTGTTAAAGGTATTTTTAAATAATATTTTTATAATTTATTCAAAGTAAAGAGAGGTCTGGCTTGCATCTTGCTGTATTTTTGCATGTATAACATGATGTGGAGGGATGCTGCATGAAGGCCCAGGACCTGCTAGGGTAGAGTTGGAGAACTAGGCTGGGAAGAGGCAACAAAACCTGGCACAGTCCCTCCGTGCTGCCTGGTGGGGTGGTACCCAAGCTGATCCACCCTGGGACTCTGTCTGGGGTTAGGTCCTGCTTTTCCACTCCAGAAGGATCCCAGAAGCAGTGCAGAGAGCAGGACCTTGGAACTAAAACCAAACCACCCTAGGGGTTTAGATACCAAACAAGGATGACGGGGGACCCCTCACATGAGAAGACTTTCAGACCTGTATTTAACTGACAGCAAAGTATGACCTGTTAGGCCTGATAGCTTGGGGTCTTTGTCTCTACATTTGCTACCTATATAGTATTGTTTTATACCTATTCAAAACTCCCAAGAATGTGTGAGACAGCAGCGCATATTGACCCTTGTCAAGCCATAAATGAGGTAAGGCAGACTTACTACACATTCACTCTGAGCGGGAATCATGGTTTGTATCTTTTAATTCCAAACACATATTGTAGGAGCACTCATCATTTGCATCTCCTGCAAGTCATTCCTAGGGCAGTCACCTCAGTTAAGATTGAGTTTTTTAATACGAAAATGAAAAAATGTAAGATGAAGACATCAACACAGCTGAAGAAATGATAAATGGCATCTCTGGCTAGGTACTCTAATTCTTCTTCTTTCTCTAATTCTCATCTGGCTAATACTCAGACTGCAGTACAAACAAGGACAAATGCCAAAATTATTTAAGGGAGATATAAAACTCAAATTACAAACGAATATACGTGTTAGCTCTATCTGCATGTTAGATAGTTTTAATCAGACAGTCTCTTCGTTAGGTTGAGTCCAGCAATTCTTCATACAAAATTGCTTTTTTTTTTGGCAGCTTCTTCAGTAAGAAATGTATTTCAGCATCTGTTGTGGGTTTTTTTGTTTGTTTGTTTGGGTTTTTTGGTTTTTTTTGTTTTAGGTTTTTTTTCCAAATATTCTGGAACCTGTCATTTAATACCTTGGCCACTTTCCTGGTGTAGTTATCCTCCCATAAATGTTTAAAATCTCTTTAAAAAAATCAGATGACAAAGGGATTAAAAAGATAATGAATACTGATAATTCCATTAAGTCTGCCTAGCCACCCATTCCTTCTAAACAGACAGAAAGGAAAAGCTGTTCTCTGAGTGTCAAGATAAATTTAGAGAGCAGTAAAGTTGACAAATTCATACGGCCTGGGTTGGAGGAGCAAGTGTACAAGTGTTAAGAGTAGGCCACAAAACATTATTTACCTAGCTTAAAAGGAGAACAAATTAGCTTGTGGCAGCAGACCATTATCTTTAAATCCTCCTATCTTTTCTCCTTTTTCTTCCAAATAATAAAGGGGTTAGCATCTCTTTCTGAATGTCAAGGAATCGCTCCATCGTCTGTTCAGCTCTGTGATGGGGAAAAAAATGCTTTCCGCCATATGCTAATTTTTTAAGACTTAAGGTATTTTATTATTATGGTAGTACATATAAGTATGTATATTATATATGTGTATGAAAGAGAGTAGTGTAATTTATATATGGTTTTGTGTTCAACTTTGGACACTGCATTTCAGACCACTTTGTGCCTTTTATGCAGTTGTCACATAATTGGGGGACACCTCACCTGCAAGCACACTTAACACAGGGAAGCATCCCTCCTTTCATCACTATACAGGAGAAGGAAATCACTTTCTTTGCATTCTTGGGTACAGATGGCATTCTGGGGGATTTACGGGAGAGTGATTTAAATGTTCAAAAGACCTCATAGACTGAAATTGTTTAATCCCTGGCATTCAATTTTCTGCAGTTCTGGTGAGACTATGTATGTTAAATTACCACCTAGTTTTAAATTTGTAATCTTAAAATCAGTGGGAGAAAAGTTTTTCTCTTTTTTGATTTCTTTTTTTCCTTATCTTAACAATTAGTAATAGATTTTTCAAGACATCCAGTTCATCATTCTGCGCTCTAATAGAACTCGCATCAGCTAGTGGTTGATGATCCATATGATTGGAAATCCATGTATAGTTTTCTCTCTATATATGTTGCCATAAAAATAACTTTTTTCTTACTTCTGGAGGAGTAAGGGACAAAAGCTCATTCAGCATTTTTTATCTGTTGAAGATGATTTTGGGAGTATTAGTTTCATTATTGATCACATTTCAAAAATCTGCTCTTTTTGCTTTACCGCAGGGGGAAAAAAGTAATAATGATTTTTTAAAATTCATCCAATAACTTGTCTCAGATATTGAACACTGGGACAAAGAGAGACCAGAGACACAGACACTTAGCAATAAAAAACTCATTGTCTGTTCTTGTAAAGGATTCGAGACCTATGACGGTATGCACAGGCTGAGAAGCGGAGCGGGCTGAATTCAGAGGCAAGCTTCAAAAATACTCAGTTGACATTGGACTGTCAGGAGCATTGCTTCTATTTTATGATCAGATTCCTAGAAAAATCTCACACCCAGCTTCTGCAGTTTTTCTGTGTTCATAATTTTTTAAAATCTAGGCACATATTTATGTAGATAAATCTGGCCTGTAAGATAGTTTTTGTAGCTTCTCTGTTTTGGTCCCAGAAAATCAATGTTAGGCAGAAGCCTTCTTGGATCTTTATATAAAGATTATATAAACAGTGTCCTAAACTCATGAGAACCTACTTGGAAATTAGCTGTGTTGAAGGTGTCTTTTTGTCTTGCCCACTGCTGAAGGTGATTACCCATGCAGGCGGCATTTCTGCCAGCGCAGGAAGCCAGGGTAAACAGAAAATTGCTCTGTACTTGCTGAATTACATTCGTGAATTGCAGCAATGATTTTTTTCAGTTGCAAGTACTAGTAGTTAAGTAATGCTATGGAGGGAGGTATTCAAACCTTCATTAGTCCTTCTGTCTTTGTAGTTACAAGGACTTGGTGGATTTATTGTTGTACTCAAAAGGTTGCTTGAACATGAGGAAGATTAAGCATGTGCAGAGGTGTACCGTACATCATAGAGTTATACAATGCTTTATAAAGGGCTTTGTAGTTATCTAATGGTGATTTACTATTTAGTTTCTGTAAGGAGGCTGCATGTTGCTTTGTCTCTAGAGGGTTAGGAAATTTGCAGTGGAGGGTTTGCTTTAATTTTTTTTTT
>NW_009198334.1:0-11896 GCF_000690835.1 Fulmarus glacialis
GTCATCATAAATCACCTCCAGCATGCCTAGTTCCCTCAGGTACTGATTACCTCTCTCCATGGTGGTCCACTTGCCTGGGTGACATATAATATCTTCCTTTCTTTGACGCCTGACAGGAGTCGCCTCCAGAGGCTGAGGGCTTGTGCCCCTTTTCCAATCGCTTTGTCAATGCCCCCTTCCCTAGAAAGGGATCTCAGCTGCTTGGCTTCCCTACCCTCTAATTCCAGGCTACTGACCCCAATATCCCGGCATCGTAGTAGCCAGCCAGGTAACAATGTGCTCGCCTAGACGACAGCTGAAAGCCTTTTGCATATCTCGCAGCTCACTCAAGGATAGAGATTGTGGTGATTACTGTCTCATTTATGAGTTCTTCCTCTCCCTCCAAGGAAGAGGAGGAACCGTCCCACTGAGTTCTTCCTTGGGGGAAAGCAGGGAATTCTTCTGCTTCCTCCTCCCGTTCTCATGATGGCCCTGCTTTAGAGTCGTCTGCCTCCTCACTGGCAGGGCAGTATGCTTCTTCCTCCTGCTCCCTCTTAGAAGAAGCTTCTTCACCCCTTACTAAACGAGCTGACTTTCACTTCCAAGGTTTCTTCTTGTGTATGGGGGCGATGGATACCGGCACGGGTTGGTTCCCTCATTCAGCCGCAGTGCCTGTCGCCAGGGTTTGAGTCGCTGCAGTGCCTGTTGCACTGGGGGGCTGGAGTAACCACAATGCCTCTCACCGGGGTTGGAGTAGCTGCAGTATTCTTAAATAGTTGTTTAACCCTAAGCAAGACCTGACACACATTCAGGAGACATAGCAATAGGAACATGCTGGTTTGAACATCCCAAGGATATTCAAAATTCTCAAGAGCTATTGTAATTAGCCTTGAGGAGAAGGGGAAGATGGAGGAAGGTGTCTCCCCATAGGTTGGCTCTCCAAGGAGAAAAGTAAAAAGTGTAGTTGTTAATAATTTCTGATAGATGGCTGCTGAAGTACAGAGGTGACGACAACGCTGAGTACAAATACCAGATTGATCTCACAACCAATAATTTTACCATACCATAAGCCAGTGTTACACAGTACAACAAAGTGATAATCCAGCCCCCAGAGGTGATAAACAGCACATAAATACTGATAAACAGTATATATGGCAAGTAAGGTGTTACGTAACACAACTCTGAGAACAAATACAACAACTTTTAAAGCAAATAAATCAACATTGTGACCAGCGACTACTAAACTAATGTAATGAATGCTTATAACAAATCTGTTTTAACACGCTCTGGTCAGATCTGTTGTTATCTCAATGCTTCGTGCCCCACATTGGGAGCAAAAAGGACTGTCGTAGTTTAACCCCAGTTGGCAACTAAGTACCACACAGCCGCTTGCCCAGGTGGGATGGGGGAAAGAAACAGAAGAGTAAAAGTGAGAAAACTCGAGCGTTGAAATAAAGACCGTTTAATAGGACAGCAAAGGAAGAGAAAATAATAATAATGGTAGAAGAATATACAAAACAAGTGATGCACAATGCAATTGCTCACCACCCGCCGACCGATGCCCACCCTGTCCCCGAGCTGCTCCCCAGCGAACTCCCCCCAGTTTATACACATGATATCATATGGTATGGAATATCCCTTTGGCCACTGGCCATACTTTGGCCAATTTGGGTCAGCTGTCTTGGCTGTGCTCCCTCCCAGCTTCTTGTGCACCTGACAGAGCATGGGAAGCTGAAAAGTCCTTGACTTCATATAAGCACTACTTAACAGCAACTAAAACATCAGTGTGTTATCAACATTCTTCTCATACTAAATCCAAAACACAGCACTATACCAGCTACTAGGAAGAAAATTAACTCTATCCCAGCCAAAACCACAACATATGCAATAATTTTCAAGTGCATTAAAAAACTGCAATGGTGGGCAGCATGGCTGCAACTTAAATTACTAGATGATCAACCACATGGTCCTGGTGCTGCTGTGACTTTCTCCCCAGATTTAGCACTGTTGTACCTCTCACTACTCTTCACGTACATGGCCCCAACCCCTGCAGAAGACCTCTTCCTCAGCCGTCAACTTGTTGGCTTGCTTTCTCTATCATGAACACGTCATGGGAAAGGGGAGCTATCTGGAATCTGCAGAGAGGAAAACTGGTGAAAAAAAATTCTCCTGCTTTGTTTGACTTTTCTAACAAGTTTTAACCCTGAATAAATTAATCAGAAAACAAACAAACAGAACAATTCACATGAGCAGCAGAACTAATGAAACTTTCTTTCCTGTGGATTTGTGACATGTCGCATAAACTTTCTTCTCCTCCTAGGTGCAATAACTCCTATTGCTTACTCTCATTTGCCTTTGATAGCAACAAGAAAGGCAAACGTCTGTGGCAGCCAATTTGAAAACACTTGTAAGCAGGTCGGCCAGCCAACACGCACACTGAGGCACTGCCAACTGCTGACAAAGAGATTCAGGAAGATCTGACACCTTCTTGTATTTTTCTCATTGGCTCCCCCTAGACCGTCCACAAGACTTTATTTTTGGGGGACTTTTATGTCCCTTTCAAATGAGATTGAAACCAGCCAACAGAAGGGACAGCTGGTCAGGGACATGTATCACATAAGTCTTGGGAGAACTGGCCAGCCAAATTCCCAGAACCGTTCCTTCAGTTCAACATCTATGTGGGTACCCACATGGCTTAGTTGGGGAGATGCTGATATTGCAAATATTAATACCACATAAAATTAATAAACCTAAGTTAATTGCCTTGTCTTCTCTCCTATAAGCTTAGCTCAGCACACCATGCTTGAAAACGAAAATCCATAATGCTGGATTTGTGCTGTAACTGGAACTCACATTTAAGA
The DNA here is from genome assembly GCF_000690835.1 of Fulmarus glacialis. Classification (NCBI taxonomy): domain Eukaryota; kingdom Metazoa; phylum Chordata; class Aves; order Procellariiformes; family Procellariidae; genus Fulmarus; species Fulmarus glacialis. Next base: position 2,841 of record NW_009198334.1, read on the forward strand.
CAACAGACCTTTTTCAGTGAGGCAGTCCTCAAACATTTTGGATGGACTTGGCATGGGCCCTTTTATGGTGCCACATTTAAATATGCACAAAGGACATAACATCACTGTCTAGTCTGACTGCCTTTGCATCTCTCTGAGGCATCAGGATTTGCTTCTTTGCTTAATGGACCTCATGCTTTTTATCCCATCCCTAAGAAGTCTTGGGCTTTCAAGGGGAAGAGACTAAAACAGTCTCCCTGCGCATTGCAGGATCTTGGCAACCATGCAAGAACCATAATCAGAGCTTGTCTGCTGGTGCAATCAATACCCCAAAAGCAGACATTAGAGACAGATTCAAATCAGAGGGAAAATAGCTTGTCAACCAAAGCAAACTCTGTGAAAGCTACTGCTTTCAAAAACACAGAGGAACTACTGCTGTGCTCCCCATCTGGTAGACACGATGAATCAATAGATATTCAATTTGCCCTGAAAAAGGAAAGAGAAAGGTTTCCAGCATGAACATGTCTATTATTTCATCAGCTATTCTGTTTGCACATTTCAGATGGAAACTTGGCCAGAGCAGTCTGGGAGCTCTGAGTACTGTCAGTTTTGCTACAGTGCATTTAGGCATAAAAAAATCAACAAAAAAACCAACTAAACAACAAAAAAACACAACTCACTGACAAAGCAGGATCCTAGTCAGCTAATTAAATCAGGTTGCCATGTTTAGAATAGCTGCAGCCCCTAAAATGAGCAAAACCTCATTCAGACAGACAGAGGCTCTAGACCAAATGTTGTTTTTCTTTCCCATCTGTTAAAAATAAAACCTGCAGAATGGCATGCCAGTTTATCAAAGTCCATCTCACTGGAATATTAATCAGTGCATTGTATTTTATATTTATCTGCCTATAAACATTGCTTAACATTTGCCTGCCTTTGTGCATTTTCTGCTGTTGGAAGAACTCTGACTCTGCAGTCTCATCACCTTCTTGCAAAAATTATCTTTGCTACTACTAAACACAGAGCTTTTGAGCTTTTAAGCAATATGGTCTCTGCTCCTAGATATAATATAGTTGAGGTTTCACGGATGTGGTTAAACTGACCATGAAGAGAGGGAAAGAAGGGTAAAAGCAAAAGAAAGCAAGCCACATCATACTGTGGAGAGAGCAAAACAGCTTTGTCTAGATATTCACTGGGAGAAAAGGGGAGAAAAACCAGAGCAGGGTGCACCCCGCTGGAAGACAAAAGAAATGGGAATTCAGGAAGGATGTGGAGAAGGAAAATAGGCTGCGTTTAGGGAAAGGGACTTGATTACTCACGAAGCAGCAGCAGAAGAAAGATGAGGAGAAAAGCTAGGACAGTGGAGTGTCAGCACACAGAGGTGGAAGTGAGCTTGAATTTTTGGTAGCAGCAGGGGTCTTTGGTGGTGCCAGAGGTGGCCAAAGCTTTGAGCGAAGACCAGTATTTTTGGCAATAAATGCCAGCTAAGCAAGAAACACAGAGGTTGGATCAATCCAAGCTGGAGCAAGTGTTGGTGTGAGCAGCACAGGGGACAGAGAGAGAGACAGACTGCAGAAACTTGGGAGGAAAAGCAAAACATCTCAGTGAGGTTCAGTGATGGGTGTAAAATGAGGAACCTTTTATGTTCAGCATGACTGAAACCTCAGCAACAGGGAGAGCAGTAGATTTATCAGTGGCAATGGGGAGAGATGTCAGAGAAATATGGAGACACCACACCATCCCATGTTCAGCCTGCTCCATGAAGTCCTGCTGGAGATAGTATCATAGAATCATTGAATCATTAAGGTTGGAAAAGCCCTCTAAGATCATCAAGTCCAACCGTTAACCTAACACCACCATGCCCACTAAACCATGTCCCTAAGCACCTCATCTACATGTCTTTTAAATACTTCCAGGGATGGCGACTCTACCACTTCCCTGGGCAGCCTGTTCCAAGGCCTAACCACTCTTCAGTGAAGAAATTTTTCCCAATATCCAATCTAAACCTCCCTTGGCGCAACTTGAGGCCATTTCCTCTCGTCCTATCGCTTGTTACTTGGCAGAAGAGACCAACCCCCACCTCGCTACAACCTCCTTTCAGGTAGTGGTAGAGCGCGATGAGGTCTCCCCTCAGCCTCCTCTTCTCCAGGTTAAACACCCCTAGTTCCCTCAGCCGCTCCTCATAAGACTTGTGCTCCAGGCCCTTCACCAGCTTCGTTGCCCTTCTCGGGACATGCTCCAGCACCTCAATGTCCTTCTTGTAGTGAGGGGCCCAAAACTGAACACAGGATTCGAGGTGCGGCCTCACCAGGGCCGAGTACAGGGGCACGATCACCTCCCTCCTCCCGCTGGCCACGCTATTTCTGATACAGATAAAAAGAAATGGTGGGAGAGGACAGAGAAGAGAGGGATCCAGGCCAGAGAGATGTCAATACTTTGGCAGTACAGACAAGATGGGATTTGTGCAGGATCCCCACCAGATTAGCACTAACGCACAGAAGGCTGCTTTGCTTTGAAACACAACACCTCTATCTGAGGAGTCTGGCTCAATTGCCAATTTTCCCACCACATGATCACCTCCTTTAATGTCCTTTTAATTAATATGCCAATGGTTGTATCAAGAGAGCAGACTGCAGTTACGATAAGGACCAAATAATCCATTTGCCTGCCTTGCACACCTCCAAAACCCATGCATTAGAATTTCATATTTACACTATCGTACCATTCTGGGTCATATGCCACCCATAGAAAATTCACAAGGTAAAAGCAAATTAATGACCTTCATTGAATTTTAATGAGAGTCAGTCATCTTACCTGAGCTCTTATTTCCTCAGTCAGGCATAGGCTGTCAAACACTCAAAGCTGGCTTGAAGCCTGTATTACACCTGTAAATATTCAATCATAAGCAAAAGATTCCCCACACTTCCTCATCATGCTCCTAAAACATTCATCGTATAAATTTGTTTAAAGAGCCGGCTGGGTCTGAATTTCGATTAGAAGGAATAAAGAGGCATAAAATCAACAGGGGAAAAAAAAAAATCACAGCCTGGCAGCAATGCAACAGGAAAGGAGAAGGAAAGCCATGGGATCAAACTTTCAGAAATGTTTGTGGTTCCTCAGTCATTGACAAATTTAGGAGGCCGAGTTTCATTGTAAATCCATGGGATCTGGTCCCCCTAGACCACAGTCTTCCTCAGTGACACCATTTACCCGGCCCAGAGCAATGGCGCCCATCCATTGAAATCCACAGAGACCAGCAAGGGGCCACACTTACAGAGAGAACCCGTCAGCGGGGACGGGTGCTGTGGGCACCCATTGCCAGCCTGGCTGCTGCAGGTGCGTAAGCCTCCAGAGGTGACTTCTGAGAGGAGCTGTGAAAGGAAAGGTATCTAAGGAAAACCAGTAGGTTTAAACAGAAGCCTGCACCTCCTGTGCAAAATGTGTGGGCTCTGTAAACTGAGGAAGGTGGTGAAGCACTGCCGCAGGTCACACGTTGGTGCTTTCGAACCTTGCCCAGTTAGGGATAAAGTCCTCTTGCATGACTGGGGGGGGTAGGAGACCAGCATCTGAAGGACAAGCAGGGCAGCCAAGCCAGGTCCCTACGCTGAGCCTCTCCCTTCCCCACCCGTATAGGGCAGGAGGGGAGGAAAGGAGGGCTAATCTCCACTGACACACAACCGGGACTGTGCTAGTGCCTCGCTGCCCAGGGATGACCACCTCCCTTCTGGACCTCCCCAGGGAGGCATCAGGGTACTACCGCTGTTGGCACAGTGTGCCGCCGTGCAGGAAAACCTGGGCCTAGCACACTGTCCCAAGGAGGAAAACCCAGCTTTGGCCAACAGGTACTCCCTGGGGGGAATTTGGGGTTTTTTATATACATAAGTGCTGAAGTAGAGCCACATGCAGACAGACTAGCTTCCCCAGGGCCCAGCAGACACTGGTGCTGGTGGAGCTCACCCCTGACCCCACTCAGCCCAGGGCTCCCCAACTGCCTGGAGCCATGCAGGCACACAGGTTACATGTCCAGGTTGGGTGGGTCTGCAGGTCCACCTCAGCCTCTGAATGCTTCCCCCCGTGGTGTAGCCAGCCATCCTAGGAGTGTCCTGCCATCTTCCAGAGCTGAAGCATCTTAGAGCCTCCGCAGGATAGCTGAGAGGGGGAAACTCACCGTGGAATTTCAAATGCCGATAACCACGTGCTCTCAAGACAGTTGAGACCCTCAACCTCCATTTTGGGCTGCATGGGCCTGAAGGCTCACCGGTTTTAATAAAACTTGGAAGAACCTGGCTGGGATTTTGCAAAGTGATATGGGGCCAGGAACAGGGCGAGTTTCAGCTGGTTTCCTCACAAATTACTTTTTGTCACTAGTTTTTAATCAGGGTTTACATACACTAAGCAGGCACCACTGAACATCAGAAAAAAAAGCTGTATTTCATACAGCAGCCTTCCCATTCCCATCAATACCAACAAGAATGTATTTAAGCAGCCCACTTCAAATAAGCGTAACTTTCAAGCTTCCTGTAACAAGAAAACTATCATGAAAGGAAGTGTCTGTCCATGAAAGACAGGAGCAAAAGTCTGCAGGCATCTCCCTTCTTCCCGCATCTCTACCCTCCCTAGGAGGAGGGAGGGACAAAGAGCTGGGGGTTTTCATAGCCAGCTGGGAAGAAATTTGATGAACCGCTGGATTAGAGACAAGGTGACATTTGCCCAGCCCAGCTCAGTCCTGTGTCAGAAGCAGAGCACCAGCAGTTTTAATAAAAAGCACTAGATGGGAGTAAAACATCGAGCAAAGTCTGCTTGAGGAGCAGCAGGAAGGTTTTTCCAGACAGTGCAAGTGAGCAGGTGATGCTATGAAGATGCGTCCTATTCTGATGCAGCTCCACAGCAGTCTAAGTTAACTTAAAATAAATGTGTCTGGGAGTGCTGTAATGAAGCTCGGTGCACAGACAAATAAGCAGAACTTCCTTGACATAATGCAGAGAGTTGGCCATCTGTCCAACATAGAGTTGCTGTAATTAGAGGGAAATAGAGGGGCTACTTCATAGACTAAACATTTTCCTTCCTTAGGTAAGCGTCTAGATGATGGTGGGTGGTGCTGGTTCCCAAATGCAGGTGGTATCTATCATTTAACTGGCAGTGGAAATTGCTGACCAGAAGTCACACACCTGGGCCAGGAGGCTATAAACTCAGCAATATGGGATTTTTGCAGGTTTTGCTTTAAATGAAGAAACAGCATTTACAAAGCAGAGAGATGTTTACACGCTTGCAGAATATTAGCAATGCAGCTTTCTCCTCCTCTTCCTCTAAACCCATTACCAGGGGAGAGCAGTGCTTTCTCTACCTTTCAGAAATGACTAAACGAATTTTTTTTTTTAATGAACACTTTCAATTCCCATTTGCACAGAAGAGGATGAGCTCATTCCCCAGATATGTAAATGGTGCTTGCAACACTCCCCCTCTCTTTCCCCCTTCCTTTCTGCCAGCGTTCAGGAGGAAGCTGTGTTTCCCCAGTGCACGCAGCCATTCTGAAGATATGAGAGTGTGTCACATACCATAGGCATCACTACCTTCAAAATCATGCACCCAGGCTGAACACAGCAAGTGCTGGCAGGGAGACATTATTTCTGCTTTGATTTTTTTTCCCCTTAAAAGCCCCCTCCGCAATAAATTTAGGGCTGTTGATGTAACTTTAGAGTTGATGAGAAATACCCAGGACACAGACGTTTGACAAATAAATCCCCCAAATCACAGCAGCTTAGCACCTCTCTGCGTGTAGGTGTTCTTATCCAAGCACTGAAGTCAATCAGGAATGAAACCTCACAACTTGTCCAAGCCTTGTGCAGTTCATGACCTGGGGGGATAAGGCAAAAGGTCCTGTGGGTATTATTTCAGTTTCCTCACCCTTTTTCCTCAGCAGTTCAGTGCAGAAAGTCTCTTCCCTAGGGTGCAAGGTTAAGCAGGCCCCCCGATTAACTCTCCAGATGGACCCCACTGATGAAAGGCTCCTAGGTCCCACCAGCACCATGTGCAGCACCGTTCCACTGCTTTGGAAACGGCCAGCCCCACCGTCACTTCCAGAGAGGAAACAACAGTGGGGTTACAAATTTCATTCATGACCCAAGCTGGGTTGGGTATAAACGATCTCAGAGAAAAAGGAGAATCATCTGTCTGGCCCATCACCTGCATTTCAGATCTTTGTCGGCAAAAAACAAGGCTAATGATGTGAGGCATCTACAAAATGTGGACAGAAAAGTAGGTTGGGGAACAGTGTTGTGACCCCACCACACACCAAGCCCCGCACTGACCTCTTGGGGCCCACCTTCAGCCCTGCCTTAGGAAGACCCCAGCTTCAAGGGAGGTGAGGGACAATGCCCATCCGTGGCCAAGGCAGGAAAATGTTTTAGCAGGAATAAGCCAAGGCACAGCATCGATGCCGTCACAGCCGGTTCGGAGCCGTTACCTGGTGTGGGCAGGGTGGAAGGGGGAAGATCTCCAGCTGGCACGATGAAACTGATGTCAAATCACACCTCAAAAAAGGGCACAGAACAATGCTGCCTCCACACCTTCATCTCCAGGTGCCCGGAGCCACGTGGGTGCCAAGGTCAGTGCCCCAAGGTAATCCGTGCTGTTGGGAGTATCGAGGTCGTGGAGGATTATTCCTCCTTCCTCACCTGTTGCCTTTGCTGCTGCTTGTTCCTCTCTCCCCCAGCACATTCCCATCTTTTCCGCTCCTCTTTGCTGACATCTCTCTTCCCCTCTTGGAGCTCGTCTCCTTTCCTGTTTATCCTCTATAGCATCAGCCTTGGGTTGGCCTGGCAGTGCCATCGTCCCTGGAGAGGGCACCACACCACACGCTGGCACAGAAGCACAGCAAATTACTGGATCAGCACTTGCCTGCAGCTCCGCGCCTGCAGCACCAGCAGTGCTCTGTCGCCCTTCCCCTCCACTGAAATAAAAGGAAATAAAAGCAAATAAAAGCTGCTTCAAGTGAAAGCCAGCTGCTGCTTAACCAACAGTTCCTGTAGTATTTGATAACAGAGACCACCTCCAACACCAGCTGAAGGACAGTTTTGCTGCAAGGATTTTCCTACTCTCACAAGTAAGCAACAGGCACATCAAGCAATATGTCACTGAGAGGCAATATTGGACTAAGGGGGCAGGAGGGGAATAAAGCAATAACTCACAGGAGACAGAATTAAAACCACCATAATTAAATAAACCTTCCACATCAAAATTATATATGTCAAGCAGGGACAGTATGTTTTTATTAAATTGGGGCCAGCCTATCCCAAAGATATGGGCTGGTAGGTAATTCATTCTGTTTGTTTACTCAAAGTTCAATTGTGTTCCACCATTATTAAATATTTATTTAATTTCTCTGTGCATAAATGATGTGACATACTAGCACAAAACAGTGACACTAAAAGCTATATCCATTAACTGATGCTTTGTGGGGAGAGGGAGAATGCTACCATGTATCTTGCATTATCATATAACGTAGGAAATAGAGAGGAAATGGCCTTTTCCATTCTCCAAAGCATGCAATTTGACAGTTCTCAGCAGTCTTATCTTGCGCAGAGATTAGAGCCAGGCAAATAAATTAAAGCAGTGTAATCAATGAATGCATTCCTTTTTCCTGTTTGTGAGGAGGGGAGGGAGGCTGGGGTGACACAGGCGGTCAGGTTAATTAATGTGTTCATGAGCCAGAATTAGTAAATGAGTATTTGTGCACATACACATACTGAACTATTGATTATACGTAACCCTATTTGCAAAGAAAACTCCTCTGAATAGTTTGTAGTTCTGATTAAACATTGGACCTGTGGGGACTGCGATTAAAAATATCTCTACCACCCTAACTTACCAAGTTTATTGATTTAACTGCACCATCATAAAAATCTCTCTGCTGCAGGATATTGAATGTGCATTACAGGTTAGCGCTTGTGTCATTACATCAGGTCAGCTGAACACAGATATCATTGTCCTGCCTGCAATCCGCCTGGATGTCCCATCTTCATGGATCACTTGAGACCCTAGCTAAAATCACGAGAAGATTGGTCTCAGCTACAAGATCCAAAAATTACAAGCAAAAACCATAAAAAACCACAGGGGAAAAAAGCTAATAAGTGGAAATACGGGTACAACCCAGGCAAAGATCCTGGCTGGAGAGTTTCTGGCATGTTTGTAAATGAATTATATTTTGCAGCTTTAGCACCATTGCTTTGGATTGCTCGATAAACAAGGTGAAATGGGGTTAACATGAACTTGGGTTTAGTGCAAACATTCTTCCAAAAATAAGGTGATGGGAAGCATTTCTAGATCAGAGACTCAGGGCTGAGACCTCAAAGTTTTCTGCCTCGCTCCAGGCTCCCACAGGGGCAGGGTCTACAGTATTTTCTCATCAAGAAGCTCAGAGAAGAACACAGAGCTGCCTCAGGGGTGCTCAAGGGTCAGATTGCTCCAGCAGCGAAGGGAGTACCCATCTAAAAAAATGCACACGTTAACCTAGATAGCCGGTAGACAGATTTATTGCCTTAGCTGGTCTATCTGGCTAGACTGTGTGCCTACCCCTGGGGAGTGCAGATTATCTCCTCTTTAATCTCCTCTCCCCTTTCCCTAACCTGCAGACTGCTACCTGCAAACACGCACTGTTTGCTCTAGCCTTAAACTGTCAGTTATTCGCTTCAGGGCCCTACCTTTTATTTGCTTGCAAAGCCCCTGGCACATTTTGGTGCGACATAAATAAACGGAGAGTCCATTCGATTTGTTCCTCCTTGTCGGCCGCAGCTTCCTCAGGTTACCTCTTTGTTTGGAAATAATGGCTCTTGTCATACCTTGAATAAATACAGTCAATCCTCTTTTAATATTTCCCGTGTGTCTGCAAGTTCAATTCATCTGTTTGTCCTGGGACACTTCCAGCTATTTTCAGTGTCTGTCTATGGGTGTTCATAAGCACGTCTTTGTCTGCTATAGCAAGGTGCCTGGTGTAACACAGAGCAGCGTCTGACCAGGCCGGTACTGGAAAAAGGCAGGTTTTATCATTTATTCATAGAGTCATAGAATAGTTTGGGTTG